>NC_068430.1:8395561-8510561 GCF_023373465.1 Oncorhynchus keta | reverse complement strand
TCTCTCTATTTATGCTTGGGAATAATATATGTCATTAATCAGACGCTTTTATCCAAAGCGACTTACAGTCATGTGTGCATACATTCTACGTATGGGTGGTCCCGGGGATCGAACCCACTACCCTGGCGTTACAAGCGCCATGCTCTACCAACTGAGCTACAGAAGGACCACTAATACCTGGGAAACAGATTTCCTCAATTAAAAAGGATGACACAATCCAATCCATATGATTTCATATAATACACTTGGTTCCTTACCCTGTTATGGCTAGAATCACAACGCGAACATCAGGACATCAAATCCCTGAAACGTTTTCATGGTCTGTTCTTGAAGACTGCTTGAGAAAATGTGTTTGTGCACCTCTGAGATAGCATATCGCTCTTTCACCTTCTGGGTTGGGTTGGGCAGCCAGCTGAACTTTGGATACCATAACACCACCAGCAATACATCATGTCAGCCAGGGAATGTTCTGGGTGTACAATTGTTGTTTATATTTATGTCAATGAATAACCTTTGAAACATCAACCCAACTGTAAATGGGTCCACACGGACTTTTCCTTGGGATAGTATTGTAGCGAATTCCAAGGGCAGCTCCGACTGGAATCAAACCCAGGTCCAGTCACTGTCAAACCATTAAGCCAAGATATCTTAACCTCTTGATAAGGTCGATAATAGTGTTGGTTTAAGGTCGCTACACTACCAACTTCCTTTGGGAGAGCGTCCCCCCCCAATGCTTCTCTATACCAAGTCCCTCACGCATATCACGCCTCTCCGATGGCCTCACAGGCATCATCCCACTTCTGACACCGATGTAGCGAATTGGGAGGTGTAGCCCCGATCAGAACTTAAAACCAGCTCCAGCGACTGTCAACCCAACCCCTGTTATGCCAACAGTTCCATACCTCTTAATGAGGTTGCCATGTGTTGGGTTAAGGCTACTAAAGTATTTATATGTAGGTTTTTTGTTGTTGTAAAAGGACAGTATTTCTGTTACATGTATTTTAAATATGTATTTCATTTACTTCTGAGTATTTAGTCATTTGAGGATTTGAGGGCTCGTTGCCAAATCTTTTCAACCTTCTGAGGGGGAAGAGGTGATGTCGCACCTTCTTCGCGACTGTACGTTAAGACCTTAGTGATTTGGACACGGAGGAACTTGAAGCTCTCGACCCGCCCCCCCACTCAGCTCCTTGGTCTTACTGACGTTTAGGGAGAGGTTGTTGCCCCGGCACCACTCTGCCAGGTCGCTTATGTCCTCTCTCATCGTCAGTGTGGCAGAGGTGATGTTGCCTACCATCACCACCTGGGGTCGGCCCATCAGGAAGTCCAGGATCCAGTTGCAAAGGGAGGTGTTCAGTCCTGGGATCCCAAGCTTGGATAGGACTATGGTGTTGAACCCTGAGCTGTTGTCAATGATACAGTACCAGTCAAAAGTTTGGACACACCTACTCATTCAAGTTTATTTTTACTATTTTCTACATTGCAGAATAACAGTGACAACATCAAAACGGTGAAATAACACATAAGGAATCATGTTGTAACCAAAAAAGTGTTAAATAATATATTTTAGATTCTTCAAAGTAGCCACCCTTTTCCTTGATGACAGCTTTTCAGACTCTTGGCTTTCGCTCAACCAGGACTGTAGTTTATCTTTGCTTATGGACTGTAGTTTATCTTTGCTTATTTGAGCTGTTCTTGCCATAATATAGACTTGGTCTTTTACCAACTACCACCCCTACCTTGTCACAACACAACTGATTGGCTCAAAAGCATTAAGAAGGAAAGAAATTCCACAAATGAACTTTTAACAAGGCACACCTGTTAATTGAAATGCATTCCAGGTGACTACCACATGAAGCTGGTTGAGAGAATTCCAAGAGTGTTCAACACTGTCATCAAGGCAAAGGGTGTCTACTTTGAAGAATCTCACATATAAAATATATTTTGATTTGTTTAACACTTTTTTGGTTACCATATGATTCCATATGTGTTATTTCATAGTTTGATGTCTTCACTATTATTCTACAATGTAGAAAATAGTAAAAAAAATAAAGAATAACCTCTGAATGAGTAGGTGTGTTCAAAGTTTTGACTGGTACTGTAGGTATTCCTCTTAACTAGGTGGGTGAGGGCAGTGTGATCTATCTTAACCACTATGCCTTACTTAACATTGACTATGTTCAAAAATTTCCATCACAGTCTTCCCACATTAACATCCAGTAATTGTCACTTCAGAATCTTTGTTCACAAGTCTGTCAATTATTTTTAAAAGAGGAGGTGGAAAATGGTCCACTAGCATTCACATTACAATGTAGTTATAGGGCAACTTAGTTGAGGTTTAAGTGTTTTGATAAGTGGCACATAGTCGGCTCAGAGATTTGAACCAGCAAGCTTTTGGTTACTGGTCCAATGTTATTAACGGCAAGGCTACCTGCCAACCCACATTCCTCTAATATTAGGCTCAGGGCATGATGTATTTTATTTGTATCTTTTATTTAACTAGGCAAATCAGTTATTCAAATTCTTATTTTCATTGACGGCTTAAGAACAGTGGATGAGGTCAAACGCTCCCTAAAACACTTCTGTGAGCAGGCCTTTCTAATCGACCTGGCCCGGGTATCCTGGAAGGACATTGACCTCATCCCGTCAGTTGAGGATGCCTGGCCATTCTTTAAAAGTAACTTCCTCACCATTTTAGATAAGCATGCTCCGTTCAAAAAATGCAGAACTAAGAACAGATACAGCCTTTGGTTCACTCCAGACCTGACTGCCCTCGACCAGCACAAAAACATCCTGTGGCGGACTGCAATAGCATCGAATAGTCCCCGCGATATGCAACTGTTCAGGGAAGTCAGGAACCAATACACGCAGTCAGTCAGGAAAGCTAAGGCCAGCTTCTTCAGGCAGAAGTTTGCATCCTGTAGCTCCAACTCCAAAAAGTTCTGGGACACTGTGAAGTCCATGGAGAACAAGAGCACCTCCTCCCAGCTGCCCACTGCCACTGAGGCTAGGTAACACGGTCACCACCGATAAATCCATGATTATCGAAAACTTCAACAAGCATTTCTCAACGGCTGGCCATGCCTTCCGCCTGGCTACTCCAACCTCGGCCAACAGCTCCGCCCCCCCCGCAGCTCCTCGCCTAAGCCTCTCCAGGTTCTCCTTTACCCAAATCCAGATAGCAGATGTTCTGAAAGAGCTGCAAAACCTGGACCCGTACAAATCAGCTGGGCTTGACCATCTGGACCCTCTATTTCTGAAACTATCCGCCGCCATTGTCGCAACCCCTATTACCAGCCTGTTCAACCTCTCTTTCATATCGTCTGAGATCCCCAAGGATTGAAAGCTGCCGCAGTCATCCCCTCTTCAAAGGGGGAGACACCCTGGACCCAAACTGTTACAGACCTATATCCATCCTGCCCTGCCTATCTAAGGTCTTCGAAAGCCAAGTCAACAAACAGGTCACTGACCATCTCGAATCCCACCGTACCTTCTCCGCTGTGCAATCTGGTTTCCGAGCCGGTCACGGGTGCTCCTCAGCCACACTCAAGGTACTAAACGATATCATAACCGCCATCAATAAAAGACAGTACTGTGCAGCCATCTTTATCGACCTTGCCAAGGCTTTCGACTCTGTCAATCACCATATTCTTATCGGCAGACTCAGTAGCCTCGGTTTTTCGGATGACTGCCTTGCCTGGTTCACCAATTACTTTGCAGACAGAGTTCAGTGTGTCAAATCGGAGGGCATGCTGTCCGGTCCTCTGGCAGTCTCTATGGGGGTGCCACAGGGTTCAATTCTCGGGCCGACTCTTTTCTCTGTATATATCAATGATGTTGCTCTTGCTGCGGGCGATTCCCTGATCCACCTCTACGCAGACGACACCATTCTATATACTTTCGGCCTGTCATTGGACACTGTGCTATCTAACCTCCAACCGAGCTTCAATGCCATACAACACTCCTTCCGTGGCCTCCAACTGCTCTTAAACGCTAGTAAAACCAAATGCATGCTTTTCAACCGATCGCTGCCTGCACCCGCATGCCCGACTAGCATCACCACCCTGGATGGTTCCGACCTTGAATATGTGGACATCTATAAGTACCTAGGTGTCTGGCTAGACTGCAAACTCTCCTTCCAGACTCATATCAAACATCTCCAATCGAAAATCAAATCAAGAGTCGGCTTTCTATTCCGCAACAAAGCCTCCTTCACTCACGCCGCCAAGCTTACCCTAGTAAAACTGACTATCCTACCGATCCTCGACTTCGGCGATGTCATCTACAAAATGGCTTCCAACACTCTACTCAGCAAACTGGATGCAGTTTATCACAGTGCCATCCGTTTTGTCACTAAAGCACCTTATACCACCCACGACTGCGACTTGTATGCTCTAGTCGGCTGGCCCTCGCTACATATTCGTCGCCAGACCCACTGGCTCCAGGTCATCTACAAGTCCATGCTAGGTAAAGCTCCGCCTTATCTCAGTTCACTGGTCACGATGGCAACACCCATCCGTAGCACGCGCTCCAGCAGGTGTATCTCACTGATCATCCCTAAAGCCAACACCTCATTTGGCCGCCTTTCGTTCCAGTACTCTGCTGCCTGTGACTGGAACGAATTGCAAAAATCGCTGAAGTTGGAGACTTTTATCTCCCTCAGCAACTTCAAACATCAGCTATCTGAGCAGCTAACCGATCGCTGCAGGTGTACATAGTCTATTGGTAAATAGCCCACCCATTTTCACCTACCTCATCCCCATACAGTTTTTATTTATTTACTTTTCTGCTCTTTTGCACACCAATATCTCTACCTGTACATGACCATCTGATCATTTATCACTCCAGTGTTAATCTGCAAAATTGTAATTATTCGCCTACCTCCTCATGCCTTTTGCACACATTGTATATAGACTCCCCTTTTTTTCTACTGTGTTATTGACTTGTTAATTGTTTACTCCATGTGTAACTCTGTGTTGTCTGTTCACACTGCTATGCTTTATCTTGGCCAGGTCGCAGTTTCAAATGAGAACTTGTCCTCAACTAGCCTACCTGGTTAAATAAAGGTGAAAAAAAACTGTAGCATTAAGATTTCCCTTCACAGGAACTAAGGGGACTAGCCCGAACCATGACAAAACAGCTGCAGGCCATTATTCCCTTTCCACCAAACTTTACAGTTGGCACTATGCATTCGGGCTGGTAGCGTTCTCCTGGCATCCGTCAAACTCAGATTTTTCTGTCGGACTGCCAAATGGTGAAGCGTTATTCATCACTCCAGAGGACAAGTTTCCATTGCTCCAGGGTGCAATGGTGGTGAGCTTTACAACACTTCTTAGGCTTGTGACATCTTGAAGCTCCCGACGAACAGTTATTGTGCTGATGTTGCTTCCAGAGGCAGTTTGGAGCTCTATAGTGAGTGTTGCAACTGAGGACAGACAAAATTTACTCGCTTTGCGCTTCATCACTCGGCGGTCCCATTCTGTGAGCTTGTGTGGCCTACCACTTCGCGGCTGAGCCGTTGTTGCTCCTAGACATTTCTACTTCACAATAACAGCACTTACAGTTGAATGGGGCAGCTCTAGAAAAGCATAAATTTGACGAATTGACTTGTTGGAAAGGTGGCATCCTATGACAGTGCCAGGTTAAAAGTCACTGAGCTCTTCATTACGGGCCGTTCTACTGTCAATGTTTGTCTATGGAGATGGCGGTTCTCTCGATTTTATACACCGGTCAGCAATGGGTGTGGCTGAAATAGCTTAATCTAACTAATTTGAAAGGGTGTCCACATACTTTTGGCCATGTAGTGTATAATTTTCATAGTTATGGCACACTTTGTCTAGGAGCTTTTGAAGATTTAAAAAACAGAAATCGTATTATTTTTAAAAGTATTTAAAAAAGGTGTGGATTATTCTACATCCACCTGATTCAGAATATACCATCTCATAGTCATGTTCAATAGCTATAGATAAGAGAAATCCGAATATCCTATATAAAACACATTTTACCTTGGTGAGGAGGGGCGGCAGGTAAACTAGCTAGTGATTAGAGCGTTGGGCCAGTAACCAAAAGGTTGCTAGCTCCAATCCCCGAGCTGACAATGTAAGAATATGTCGTTCTGCCCCTGAGCAAGGCAGTTAACCCACCAGTTAACCCAAACCCAACCCCTCTGACTCAGAGGGGTTGGGTTAAATGCGGAAGACACATTTCAGTTGAAGGCATTCAGTTGTACAACTGACTAGATCTTTCCCTTAAAAATATATACAGTACGATAAAGGGACCAAATCACTGCAATAGCCTAGACATTGAGAAACCCAATTCGATTGAATCACTGCTAATTTTTTTGGCGCTATGGCATCTTCTACATTTCTTCAAGACTGCAGAATCTGAACTTTGTCTACGCGTCATATGTTATCTTCTCGCATATTACTTTAGCACGTATGTTCATTATGTTATGGGTTTGTCTGACAACAAGCACATCTTTTACGACACTTTTACGCATTATGTCCATTAGGCCTAGAGTTGTGTTCACATACTGCACGCCTACATGTTATGGGGTTGTCTGATGATAAGCACATCTTTTACGACACGTTTACGCACATACAGTAAGTACCCTATTGAAATCCACTTGACTCTAATGTCCAATTGTGCAATAGCCTACAATTCAGTATTGTTGAGTTGAATTCCCTAGGTGTGTTTACCTATCCATTACCAACGATACAAGCGCATCATCGCAATAAATAATATCGAAGAGACTGGTGAGAGAGTACACGTAACATTTTATTGACGGGCGGGGCTTGCTTGCCAATTCCGAGGATTGTATTTCCTTACTAGTCACACCCCTATCCGGAAGAGAAACAGCAACGAATTCGTGAGAAACTTTCTCAGATCGACATCAAGAAGCTACCGCAGGTATGAAAGTCAAACTGCAGATCGTTGATAAGCATTAAATGTGTTATCTACAATAGGATAATCGACAGTATTTTTATAGAATCATATTATTGTATAGTAACTTATCGATATGTTGTTATAATTGGCCAAGCTCTATAGTGGACTAACCTGTTCATGTTATGTGTATAGTGGGAATGTGGTTGTGATACATCCACTCGATGTTGCTATCATTAGAATAGGCTATATAATAACTGGACTATGAATAAGTTGCATATAATTTACCTTTCTGCTATTCGTTTGTTTAAAGTACTTTTGTTTTCGTTTCTTCCAGGAGATCATCACTTTTTCATATTCATATTCAGGACACAACATGTGGCCGAACCAAGGTAGGTAGAATATATTAATACTATATTATGCCATAACTATCTTCATGTTATTGCCAAAGTTATATCAGGCGGATATATTACAACCTTTATGAAATCCTGTTCAGGTCCCCCTGGCCAGAACCCGGCCTTCCCCCCAGCCTACAACCCTGGATTCCCTTCTGGTCCAAACCCAGCACACCCTCAAGGCCAGAACCCCATGTACGCACCTGGCACAAACCCTGCTTATCCCCCTGGTATGGCCCCCGGTATGGCCCCCAGTATGGCCCCCGGTATGGCCCCTGGTATGAATCCAGCCATGCCTCCAGGATCCATGCCTTACGGACAATACCCAGGGGGACAACAGCCTTATCCAGCTGGACCAGGTGCACCTGGTTACCCAGGAGTTCACCCAGGGCCCTACCCTGGTGGGGTCCATCCAGGTGGAGTCTACCCCGGGGGCATGCATCCCGGCATGGCTGGGGGTGTGGCGGGATTCGGGATGGGAGTCACTGGACACAAGGCACACAAAAAAATGAAGAAGGCGAAGGGGAAGAAGGCGCACAAAGCCGACAAACACCTGAAGCATCATGGAGGCCACAGGAAGGTGGGTGTCTCTCTGTGTTTGTTTGTGTGTGTGTGTGTCTGTGTGTCAATCAATAACAGGGAGGGTCTGTGGATTTTGAGTGCAGTTGACAGGTGACTGTACCTCCCACTGATGGTACCATGACTCACTCTGTGCTTCCCAATTGGCACCCTATTCCCTATAGTGCCCAGGTCACAAGTAGTGCTATAGGGTGCCATTTGGGATCAAGCCGCTGTTTGTACTCTGAGTTAAGTCTGGTCCCCTCTGAGGTATTTGTACTGACCTGTTTGCTTTGCGTTAACATACTCACAAGTTTTGTTCATCACACGACTAGGAAGCTTGGAAATCGATGCTCTTGCCCTGAGAACTAATCATGTGTGTGTGTACCAAACGTTTTATTTATTTGTGTGAGCATATCGTTTCTCATCCTGCTGTCAAAAATGTTATTGTTTTGTTGTGAGAGAGTGAGGCTTGCCTGAGAGGGGGTAGAGCTGTCACCCTGCCTGTTTTGTTGTGAGAGATTGAGGCTTGCCTGAGAGGGGGTAGAGCTGTCACCCTGCCTACTTTGTTGTGAGAGAGTGAGGCTTGCCTGAGAGGGGGTAGAGCTGTCACCCTGCCTACTTTGTTGTGAGAGATTGAGGCTTGCCTGAGAGGGGGTAGAGCTGTCACCCTGCCTGTTTTGTTGTGAGAGAGTGAGGCTTGCCTGAGAGGGGGTAGAGCTGTCACCCTGCCTGTTTTGTTGTGAGAGATTGAGGCTTGCCTGAGAGGGGGTAGAGCTGTCACCCTGCCTGTTTTGTTGTGAGAGAGTGAGGCTTGCCTGAGAGGGGGTAGAGCTGTCACCCTGCCTGTTTTGTTGTGAGAGAGTGAGGCTTGCCTGAGAGGGGGTAGAGCTGTCACCCTGCCTGTATCTTTTAAAAATGTCTACCCCCAGGACTTAATTGAGCATCTGATGCGATTTTTTTTTTTGTTTCTGAGGTTCTGTCCACTTATTTTCTTCTTGTTTCATTGGTGGGGTTGTGTGAGTGATGCCTCCTTTCTTTATTCAGTCGTCGAGACAACTTGTCATGTACTAGCTCTTACTAGCACGGATTTCACTGATAGCTTCTTTATTGATGAACTTACAACTGTTATGTGGTTGTCTTACCTAGTTGAATGAACTGACTGTAAGTCACTGTGGGTAAGAGAGTCTGCTAAATGACCTAAATGTTCATTTTTCCCCCCCAGCACTCTTCAAGCAGCAGTAGCAGCAGCAGCAGCGACGAGGAGTGATGTCACTAACAACATCCAACACAGTGTCGGAAAGACATCCTTGAATTAAATGGGGAAAAATGGCCTCTTCCTCTACCTAAATTGTACTACTTTAATTATTAAGAATGGGAAAAATTGATTGGAAAATGATTTGAACATTAATTGTATAACACTGTAACAAAAGTACATACGTAGAATGTATGCACACATGACTGTAAGTCGCTTTGGATAAAAGCGTCAGCTAAATGGCATATATTATTATTATTATTATTATTATATTATTATTATTATTATTATTAAGTATGTATAATGAACACAATTATGCCTTCCCATAGTCTTAACATTTTAGGGATATAGGCCTATGAATGTGTGCACAGTCATGCGGATATGCACTATAATGTATAATATTATGCCTTTACACTGATGATAAGTAATATTTCAAATGGTTGATTATATTTCCAACTATAAATAATATATAGGCTATAGCTGAGAGTGAGCGAGATGTGTGGAATTTCCCCAGTAAAAAAATAAAAAATAATAAATATTTATTTTAATACTGGATTGATTGTTTTGTTTTTTGAAGTACTGCATTTACATCACAAAATGTATCGGTTTGACTTTATATTTCAGCTCTGACAGAGACAAATATTGGCTACGTTTGTATCCACGTGAACACATTTTTTAAATGTTTTTACCTTGAAGTGATACTGTAACAATTCCAACGTAGATTATCGAGTAGTTTGTTACATTGTAACAGCTAATTGCAACATGCATAGCTTTGGAACGTCACATTTAACGTTACCTACTGTAACTTTGTGCGCAGTTTCTTTGTAACCAGATAGGCGGGTTTATCTTGGCTGTGGGAGGGTTCGGTGAAAGGGGGAAGTTCAGACCTTCTACTTCTGTTGTCTTTGTGTAAAGCAGTGGAGCGCCCGATCTCACGCTATCACTCTTCCCTCTTCCCCGAATCCTTTTAAAACTCTCCCCTGGGTTTCTACCCTCCCGAACCTCTCCCCTTCTACCCCACCCTCCCCCCGACAACACATCTCAAAACACGGATCGGGTAAGAACATTTAATATATCTCTCTATATATACGTGTGCAATAAAATGTAAAGAAACGCACACCGCATCTGGCTAGCTGGTAGCACGCACAGCCAGGCTTCACGTGGATTTGCCAGGCCGCAGTACTTGCACGCAGCTCATAATAAAGCCAGCACGAGCTGATTTATCAGTCATTTGGTTGCTATTTACGCGTGTTTATTTGTAAATGATCAGTGTTAGGGTGTGCGTAGCCAATATAAAACCGATGTATATTCTTTTTTTTTTTAAATTGCTAGCGTGAATGTCAAATGGACAGTCATTCAAACGATATAGCTCCACATGCTCCACACACGGATGCTAGCCACCCAATTAGTATGCTATGCTAGGTCATGAAGCTAGCACGGAGGGCGCCGGCCGGTGAGGCTCAACTGCACCCAGCTATTCATGAGTGAAATTTAATTCATTGCAGCCAAGTAATCGAACACATTGTCTATTAATTCACGAACTTGAACAGCAAGTTTGTTTCGCTCGGGATTCACTCTTGTGGGGGGGGGGGACTATTAACCAGCTTGTTAGCCTAACATGCTAGCTAGCGAAATGTATCTCTCGCCAGCAATGTGCTTAGTTACTAGCGAACTTAAAGATGCACGTGAACATGAATCATTGCTATGATGACCACTCTTAACGAAGTTAGATTGTTACTTTTAGCCTAAAGGCAAGTTACTGTGCATGACTCCTGATTATACAGTACTAATAATAATCATGCGTGCAACAGCCTCACACTAGAAGGCCCCATTCTTGTTTGCCAATCATATCTCAACTCCACACGATACTACCATGGAGTTCAGATACTTGACTACGTTCTTGTTTTTGCAAATTAATTTATTTCCCCTCTTATAATAATGGCAATCCGTTTTAGAACTAAAAGCTGCTGTTGCTGAAAGAAATTGCATTATTTTTATGTTTTTTTTTAGCAGCTTACTTGTAAAACAGGGTCCTTAAATTATTTCAGCTCTAGACCCAATTTAAAAATGTAACGTCCTCCCATGACCCAAATGGAAAAATAAATAGCGTGTGATTTATAGATGTATTCTCGTAACTCGTGCCCCACCTCTTACATGCCCAGTGCCCACTTTGTGTTTCCTACCCATAGTTTAAGAGACCCTCTTGCTAAACCGTAATTTGAGATCAATAGCTAGCTATTTGGTGTTAGTGTTCAAAAGGCTGATGGGTAAAAACCAAAAACCCAGCTATTCTATACTTTTCACTGATCTCACATTCTATACTCAATTGTTCTCCTGCTTGACCCTCAGCCCTATACTCTTCATCCTATGCACTATTCTAAAATGTCTTACTGTTCTCTTGTCCCAACTCCAGATCCCATCTTTGTGACCAAAGACCCCCCAGTTTTGACACCTTAATCTACAGCTTCTCCCATCCAGTACTAATTATGGACTCCGGTGTGATTGAAGGAGGACTCAATGTCACCCTCACCATTCGATTGCTGATGCACGGCAAGGTGAGTGACCGCCCACAGCAGGTGTGACTTTAGTGTTAGCCCACAGAGATAAAGGCTAGGCAATGTCACCCTCACCATTCGATTGCTGATGCACGGCAAGGTGAGTGACCGCCCACAGCAGGTGTGACTTTAGTGTTAGCCCACAGAGATAAAGGCTAGGCAATGTCACCCTCACCATTCGATTGCTGATGCACGGCAAGGTGAGTGACCGCCCACAGCAGGTGTGACTTTAGTGTTAGCCCACAGAGATAAAGGCTAGGCAATGTCACCCTCACCATTCGATTGCTGATGCACGGCAAGGTGAGTGACCGCCCACAGCAGGTGTGACTTTAGTGTTAGCCCACAGAGATAAAGGCTAGGCAATGTCACCCTCACCATTCGATTGCTGATGCACGGCAAGGTGAGTGACCGCCCCCTACAGCAGGTGTGACTTTAGTGTTAGCCCACAGAGATAAAGGCTAGGCAATGTCACCCTCACCATTCGATTGCTGATGCACGGCAAGGTGAGTGACCGCCCACAGCAGGTGTGACTTTAGTGTTAGCCCACAGAGATAAAGGCTAGGCAATGTCACCCTCACCATTCGATTGCTGATGCACGGCAAGGTGAGTGACCGCCCACAGCAGGTGTGACTTTAGTGTTAGCCCACAGAGATAAAGGCTAGGCAATGTCACCATGACCTTTCAATTGCTGATGCACGGCAAGGTGAGTGACCGCCCACAGCAGGTGTGACTTTAGTGTTAGCCCACAGAGATAAAGGCTAGGCAATGTCACCATGACCTTTCAATTGCTGATGCACGGCAAGGTGAGTGACCTCCCAGAGCAGGTGACAGCAGGTTGTGACTAGAATGTTTTGGCCCGCTGAGCTAAAGCCTCTCAGGCATTTAAGCTCGGGGAGCAAACACAAGTCTTCAGCTCTCAGACCAGGTTACCCATTTAAACATGGTTCGCCAAACCACCCCTATTAATGGTCCACGTGATCTTTTCAAATGACCAAACTCCTCTTTTACGCTGCAACTCTGTTTATCATAGTCGCTTTAACTATACCTACATGTACATACTACCTTAATTAGCCTGACTAACCGGTGCCCCCGCACATCAACTCTGTAGCGGTACCACCTGTATATAGCCTCCACATTGACTCTGTACTGGTACCACCTGTATACAGCCTCCACATTGACTCTGTACCGGTACCACCTGTATATAGCCTCCACATTGACTCAGTACCAGTACCCCCTGTATATAGCCTCCACATTGACTCTGTACTGGTACCACCTGTATATAGCCTCCACATTGACTCAGTACCAGTACCACCTGTATATAGCCTCCACATTGACTCTGTACTGGTACCACCTGTATATAGCCTCCACATTGACTCTGTACCAGTACCACCTGTATATAGCCTCCACATTGACTCTGTACTGGTACCACCTGTATATAGCCTCCACATTGACTCTGTACCAGTACCACCTGTATGTAGCCTCACTACTTTACTTATCTATTGTTTACTGAATACCTTTTTTAAAATTATTTTTTTTATACTTAACTGCATTTTTGGTTAAGGGCTTGTAAGTAAGCATTTCACTGTAAGGTCTACTACACCTGTTGTATTCGGCACATGTGACAAATACACTTTGATTTGAATGATTTTCAAAAATCATCTGTTCTCTTTTAGGAAGTCGGAAGCATCATCGGCAAGAAAGGTGAATCTGTGAAAAAGATGAGAGAAGAGGTGAGAAGCACACACACGTCTTTTTGTTTGTGCATATGCTGCCGCGAGAAAGTCATGTTTCCTCAATGCCTAATTTCTCGTCTCCCCTGTGGTTTCCAGAGCGGGGCTCGCATTAACATCTCAGAGGGGAACTGTCCTGAGAGGATCATCACTCTGGCAGGCCCCACCACTGCCATCTTCAAAGCATTCTCCATGATCATCGAAAAGCTGGAAGAGGTAACTTGTGGTAACACTGTACTAGATCGGACAGACTGTTCATTTGTCGTTATGGCACCTGTAGGAAATATGATGTTGCTTCCTCAGTCCAGCCAAGGTGCAGGATAGATGAACAGACTGGAGACGTGTTCAGCTGCTCTTTTAAGAAAAATGGAAGTTAATATAAAATGTTTTTAACTATCCTGTTTTTGTATTTCAAGTTCTAGTTGTCCTCAGTGACTGAACACCTCATATCCATCGACCATTGTGGTTAAAGGTGGAGCTGGAGAGTAATTCATCTATTTATTTATATATATTTTTACCCCCTTGTCTCCCAGGACATCAGCAGCTCCATGACGAACAGCACGGCCACCAGCAAGCCCCCGGTCACCCTACGCATCGTGGTGCCAGCCAGCCAGTGTGGCTCCCTCATCGGCAAGGGGGGCTGCAAGATCAAAGAAATAAGAGAGGTTGGTAGTAGCCTATAAAGGAGGGTGTAGAATGGAATCCCAACAACTGACCCCTGATCATCACTTGAAACACAATCGATATATAGAATCTCAATTAAAAATAAGGACATGATCAGTGCCATATATAAAATACATTTTAAAGAGATATTAAAGCAAATGAAAACGCTGACAGATTATAATCGCTAAATGTTTTAATTCTTATGGGACCTATTCACTGCCTAGCAGATGTCTTTAGGGATTCAATTAATTCTCCCAGTAACACTGGTGGGTGGAGGGAGAGAGATCTACTCTGGTTTATATCTACTAGAGGAGCTGTCAGTAACACTGGTGGGTGGAGGGAGAGAGATCTACTCTGGTTTATATCTACTAGAGGAGCTGTCAGTAACACTGGTGGGTGGAGGGAGAGAGATCTACTCTGGTTTATATCTACTAGAGGAGCTGTCAGTAACACTGGTGGGGGGAGGGAGGAGAGATCTACTCTGGTTTCTATCTACTAGAGGAGCTGTCAGTAACACTGGTGGGTGGAGGGAGAGAGAGAGACCAGAGTAGAGCCCTATCTACTAGAGGAGCTGTCAGTAACACTGGTGGGTGGAGAGAGAGAGAAACCAGAGTAGAGCTCTATCTACTAGAGGAGCTGTCAGTAACACTGGTGGGTGGAGGGAGAGAGAGAAACCAGAGTAGAGCTCTATCTACTAGAGGAGCTGTCAGTAACACTGGTGGGTGGAGGGAGAGAGAGAGAGATCTACTCTGGTTTCTATCTACTAGAGGAGCTGTCAGTAACACTGGTGGGTGGAGGGAGAGAGAGAGAGAGATCTACTCTGGTTTCTATCTACTAGAGGAGCTGTCAGTAACACTGGTGGGTGGAGGGAGAGAGAGAAACCTAGAGCTCTATCTACTAGAGGAGCTGGTGGGTGGAGAGAGAGAGGAGAGATCTACTCTGGTTTCTATCTACTAGAGGAGCTGTCAGTAACTCTGGTGGGGGAGGGAGAGAGAGAAACCAGAGTAGAGCTCTATCTACTAGAGGAGCTGGTGGGTGGAGGGAGAGAGAGGGAGAGATCTACTCTGGTTTCTATCTACTAGAGGAGCTGTCAGTAACTCTGGTGGGGGGGGAGGGAGAGAGAGAAACCAGAGTAGAGCTCTGGTTTATATCTACTAGAGGAGCTGGTGGGTGGAGGGAGAGAGAGGGAGAGATCTACTCTGGTTTATATCTACTAGAGGAGCTGTCAGTAACTCTGGTGGGGGGGGGAGAGAAACCAGAGTAGAGAGAGGACCAGGGAGTAGAGTTTCTATCTACTAGAGGAGCTGGTGGTGGAGGGAGAGAGAGAGAGATCTACTCTGGTTTCTATCTACTAGAGGAGCTGTCAGTAACACTGGTGGGGGAGGGAGAGAGAGAAACCAAAATCAAGAGCTCTTTTACTAGAGGATTTGCTGGTGGGTGGAGCAAAGAGTCCAGAGGAGAGATCTCTCTGGTTTCTATCTACTAGAGGAGCTGTCAGTAACTCTGGTGGGTGGAGGGAGAGAGAAACCTCTCTCTGAGCTCTATCTACTAGAGAGCTGGTGGGTGGAGGAGAGAGATCTCTCTGTTTCTATCTACTAGAGGAGCTGTCCTCTCTCTCTGGTCTATCCCAGAGTAGAGCTCATCTCTAGAGGAGCTGGTGGGTCTCTCTGAGAGATCTACTCTGGTTTCTATCTACTAGAGGAGCTGTCAGTAACACTGGTGGGGGGAGGGAGAGAGAGAAACCAGAGTAGAGCTCTATCTACTAGAGGAGCTGGTGGGGGGAGGGAGAGAGATCTACTCTGGTTTATATCTACTAGAGGAGCTGTCAGTAACACTGGTGGGGGGAGGGAGAGAGAGAAACCAGAGTAGAGCTCTATCTACTAGAGGAGCTGGTGGGTGGAGGGAGAGAGATCTACTCTGGTTTCTATCTACTAGAGGAGCTGGTGGGTGGAGGGAGAGAGAGGGAGAGATCTACTCTGGTTTCTATCTACTAGAGGAGCTGTCAGTAACATAACAACAACAAGGTCTGGGGAAAGTATCATACTCGGTCCTGTCCTCTCTCTCTCTCTGGCAAAAATCTCTCTGACTTTTTTTGAACTTCTGTCCTCTCTCTCTCTCTGTCGGCTCTTTGTCCTCCTCTCTCTCTCTGTCCATCTGTAGCAAATGAAGTCCTGTCTATCCTCTCAACCTGTCTCTCTCTCTGTCCTCTCTCTCTCTGTCCTCTCTCTCTCTGTCCTCTCTCTCTCTGTCCTCTCTCTCTGTCTCTGTCTCTCTCTCTCTGTCCTCTCTCTCTGTCTCTCTCTCTCTCTCTGTCCTCTCTCTCTCTGTCTCTCTCTCTCTCTGTCCTCTCTCTCTCTGTCTCTCTCTCTCTCTCTCTGTCTCTCTCTCTCTCTCTGTCCTCTCTCTCTGTCCTCTCTCTCTCTCTGTCTCTCTCTCTCTCTCTCTATCTCTGTCCTCTCTCTCTGTCCTCTCTCTCTGTCCCTCTCTCTCTCTCTCTCTCTCTGTCCTCTCTCTCTCTCTCTGTCCTCTCTCTCTCTCTCTGTCCTCTCTCTCTGTCCTCTGTCCTCTCTCTCTCTGTCCTCTCTCTCTCTGTCTCTCTCTCTCTGTCCTCTCTCTCTCTGTCCTCTCTCTCTCTCTCTGTCCTCTCTCTCCTCTCTCTCTCTCTCTGTCCTCTCTCTCTCTCTCTGTCCTCTCTCTCTCTCTCTGTCTCTCTCTCTCTCTCTGTCTCTCTCTCTCTCTCTGTCCCTCTCTCTCTCTCTCTGTCCTCTCTCTCTCTCTCTGTCCTCTCTCTCTCTGTCCTCTCTCTCTCTGTCTCTCTCTCTCTCTGTCCTCTCTCTCTCTGTCCTCTCTCTCTCTGTCCTCTCTCTCTCTCTGTCCTCTCTCTCTCTCTGTCCCTCTCTCTCTCTCTCTCCTCTCTCTCTCTCTCTCTGTCCTCTCTCTCTCTCTCTGTCCTCTGTCTCTCTCTCTCTGTCCTCTCTCTCTGTCCTCTCTCTCTGTCCTCTCTCTCTCTGTCCTCTCTCTGTCTCTCTCTCTGTCCTCTCTCTGTCCTCTCTCTGTCTCTCTTATAACCTCTCTCCTCTCTCTCTCTCTTCTCTGTCCTCTCTCTGTCCTCTCTCTCTCTCTCTGTCCTCTCCTCTCTGTCCTCTGTCCTCTCTCTCTGTCCTCTGTCCTCTCTCTCTGTCCTCTCTCTCTCTCTCTGTCCTCTCTCTCTCTCTCTCTCTCTCTTACTCCTCTGTCCTCTCTCTGTCTCTCTCTCTGTCCTCTCTCTGTCCTCTCTCTGTCCTCTCTCTCTCTCTCTGTCCTCTCTCTCTCTCTCTCTCTCTCTGTCCTCTCTCTCTCTCTGTCCTCTCTCTCTCTCTCTGTCCTCTCTCTCTCTCTCTCTCTCTCTCTCTCTGTCCTCTCTAGTCGACAGGTGCTCAGGTACAGGTGGCAGGGGACATGCTTCCTAACTCTACAGAACGGGCCATTACTATCGCAGGGACGCCTCAGTCCATTATCGAGTGTGTCAAGCAGATCTGTGTCGTTATGCTCGAGGTAAGTGTAAGTCATATCCTCAGATCATCTATTTAATTCATCATAAATATACATTTTCTTCATAAAGAAATGACCCTTCCATTCTCTTTGGTAATAGTATCTCTTGCTCAATTCTACAAAAAGTTTTTGAAAGCAGTTGTTGAATTGAACCCATTCTCTCTTGTGTGTCCTACAGTCTCCCCCTAAGGGGGTCACCATCCCGTACCGACCCAAACCTTCAGGATCCCCTGTCATCTTTGCTGGAGGACAGGTATGTTTCATATATTTGTATTTTATTCAAACTACCGGTGCTTGAAAGGGGACGCGGGGGAGGGGGGGGTTGCTTAGAGAAGAAAACAACGCGTTATCCTCCTCTACCTGTGTACTTATTAAGAGGGTTCAGAGGTGGTGGTGGTGGTGGTGGTGGTGGTGGTGGTGGTGGTGGGGGCCAAGTCTAGGTCCAAGAGGCTTCTAAACATCGTCTACCCCCGAGCCATAAGACTCCCGAACATCAAGTCAAATGGATACCCAGACTGATTGCATTGTCCTCTCCCCCTCTTTTACACATGCATATTCATAGTCACTTTCATAACTCTACCTAGATGTACATATTACCTCAACTAACTGGTGCCCCTGCACATTATTGACTGTACCGGTACCCCCCTGTGTATAGTCTCACTATTGTTATTTTACTGCTACTCTTTAATTATTAAAAAAAAAACTGCATTGTTGGTTAAGCGTTTGTCTACTATGCCTGTTGTTATAGGCACATGTAACTAATAAAGTTTAATTTGAAGTAGTGTTCCATTTGAGATGCTGTGTGTGTGTGTGTGGAAGTGGCTCTTGTGTCTGTGTCACGATGTTGATGGGATGCCTGTGAACACGTTGTTGTTGTTTCAGGCGTACGCAGTTCAAGGACAGCATGCCATACCCCAGCCAGACGTAAGTGATGTTCTGTTGTCACCTTTCCATTGATGCTTCCTGTGTCCCTATCATCTCTGATCTACCATCTCTACTCTACCTATCCTCTCTGATCTACCATCTCTACTCTACCTATCCTCCCTGATCTACCTACTCTACCTATCCTCTCTGATCTACCATCTCTACTCTACCTATCCTCTCTGATCTACCATCTCTACTCTACCTATCCTCCCTGATCTACCATCTCTACTCTACCTATCCTCCCTGATCTACCATCTCTACTCGACCTATCCTCCCTGATCTACCATCTCTACTCGACCTATCCTCCCTGATCTACCATCTCTACTCGACCTATCCTCCCTGATCTACCATCTCTACTCGACCTATCCTCCCTGATCTACCATCTCTACTCTACCTATCCTCTCTGATCTACCATCTCTACTCTACCTATCCTCCCTGATCTACCATCTCTACTCTACCTATCCTCCCTGATCTACCATCTCTACTCTACCTATCCTCTCTGATCTACCATCTCTACTCTACCTATCCTCTCTGATCTACCATCTCTACTCTACCTATCCTCTCTGATCTACCATCTCTACTCTACCTATCCTCTCTGATCTACCATCTCTACTCTACCTATCCTCTCTGATCTACCATCTCTACTCTACCTATCCTCCCTGATCTACCATCTCTACTCTACCTATCCTCTCTGATCTACCATCTCTACCTATCCTCCCTGATCTACCATCTCTACTCGACTCTACCTATCCTTTCAGTTTTGCTGGTGTATTGACAGCTCACCACCTCAGCATATCACTATGGGTTTAGGATTGAGTTGTTAGTTCAGGATGAGCCTTGTATTACTGCCTCGGTGATACTGTGTTGATTATGCCTGGTTGGTTTTGGTCGGGGCCCAGGAGAGAGAGATACTACACATGTTCTGTCCTATCCATCCGCCAGAAGACTGTAGGAAACCATTCCAAACAGAGTCCCGAGTTGTCCTGAGCTGCAGTGGAAAGACCGTGGAGTATAAATGAATAGAATGATTCCCCAAGCCACGCAACAATCGTCCATTTTAGAGCAACAGTTTGTGGATAACATGCGCTAACTGGTCAAGACAACTGGCTCTAGTTCACGAGGTTACGCCATGCATTGCAACTATTGGCAAAAAAAAAAAAGGTTTTGCCAATAGTAAATTAGCATTTCTTATTGGACGCGTCAGGAAGTCCAGGATCCAGTTGCAGAGGGAGGTGTTTAGTCCCAGGGTTCTTAGCGTAGTGATGAGCTTGGAGGGCACTATGGTGTTGAACGCTGAGCTGTAGTCAATAAACAGTATTCTCACGTAGGTGTTTGGTACCCAATGAGCACGACCTCATCTACTATTATACATGTCTGGATGAATGTTGTGGTGAATGAAATGGTTTCTGTACTGTACTGACCATGCTTCTTTGCCCGTTTCTCTCCCCCCCCCCCCCCCCGCCCCATCTCTTACCCTCACAGTCTTCCTCTGCCTCTATCTCTCCACAGCTCACCAAGCTCCACCAGCTGGCCATGCAGCAGAGCCCCTTTCCCATGGGCCCCAACAACACAGGATTCCAAGGTACTGGGGACTTGACCATACAATCGCTTGTAGAAATACAGTTTTTAAAAGGTTCTGTAAACCACTGCGCTCAGAACTGGTGTGTTGGGACCAAAATGAGATCAGCAGTAGGTTTCACTCAATATATTTAATGCTTTAAAAAATAATAATAATAATGTTTTATTAATGAAGGCAACAGGTTGTGAAAGACCAATGTTTGGGCTGCTACGGTCATCGTTCGTGTGTCACCCTGATAGAAACAAACTCCTTGAGGAAGGCCTCACCTCCTGTTTTGTAACATTTTGTTTCAATGAACACGCCACTACATTAACAGTGTTTTAATATAATGAATAGTCCCACATTAACAGTGTTTTAATATAATGAATAGTCCCACATACCACTACATTAACAGTGTTTTAATATAATGAATAGTCCCACATACCACCACATTAACAGTGTTTTAATATAATGAATAGTCCCACATACCACTACATTAACAGTGTTTTAATATAATGAATAGTCCCATTAACAGTGTTTTAATATAATGAATAGTCCCACATACCACTACATTAACAGTGTTTTAATATAATGAATAGTCCCACATACCACTACATTAACAGTGTTTTAATATAATGAATAGTCCCATTAACAGTGTTTTAATATAATGAATATGCCACTACATTAACAGTGTTTTAATATAATGAATAGTCCCACATGCCACTACATTAACAGTGTTTTAATATAATGAATAGTCCCACATACCACTACATTAACAGTGTTTTAATATAATGAATAGTCCCACATACCACTACATTAACAGTGTTTTAATATAATGAATAGTCCCACATGCCACTACATTAACAGTGTTTTAATATAATGAATAGTCCCACATACCACTACATTAACAGTGTTTTAATATAATGAATAGTCCCACATACCACTACATTAACAGTGTTTTAATATAATGAATAGTCCCACATACCACTACATTAACAGTGTTTTAATATAATGAATAGTCCCACATACCACTACATTAACAGTGTTTTAATATAATGAATAGTCCCACATACCACTACATTAACAGTGTTTTAAATGAATATAATGAATAGTCCCACATACCACTACATTAACAGTGTTTTAATATAATGAATAGTCCCACATACCACCACATTAACAGTGTTTTAATATAATGAATAGTCCCACATACCACTACATTAACAGTGTTTTAATATAATGAATAGTCCCACATACCACCACATTAACAGTGTTTTAATATAATGAATAGTCCCACATTAACAGTGTTTTAATATAATGAATAGTCCCACATACCACTACATTAACAGTGTTTTAATATAATGAATAGTCCCACATACCACTACATTAACAGTGTTTTAATATAATGAATAGTCCCACATACCACTACATTAACAGTGTTTTAATATAATGAATAGTCCCACATACCACTACATTAACAGTGTTTTAATATAATGAATAGTCCCACATTAACAGTGTTTTAATATAATGAATAGTCCCACATGCCACTACATTAACAGTGTTTTAATATAATGAATAGTCCCACATACCACTACATTAACAGTGTTTTAATATAATGAATAGTACCACTACATTAACAGTGTTTTAATATAATGAATACATACCACTACATTAACAGTGTTTTAATATAATGAATAGTCCATTAACAGTGTTTTAATATAATGAATAGTCCCACACCACTACATTAACAGTGTTTTAATATAATGAATAGTCCCACATACCACCACATTAACAGTGTTTTAATATAATGAATAGTCCCACATACCACTACATTAACAGTGTTTTAATATAATGAATAGTCCCACATACCACTACATTAACAGTGTTTTAATATAATGAATAGTCCCACATACCACTACATTAACAGTGTTTTAATATAATGAATAGTCCCACATACCACTACATTAACAGTGTTTTAATATAATGAATAGTCCCACATACCACCACATTAACAGTGTTTTAATATAATGAATAGTCCCACATACCACTACATTAACAGTGTTTTAATATAATGAATAGTCCCACATACCACTACATTAACAGTGTTTTAATATAATGAATAGTCCCACATACCACTACATTAACAGTGTTTTAATATAATGAATAGTCCCACATACCACTACATTAACACTGTTTTAATATAATGAATAGTCCCACGTTCCTCTTGGTCCTGGTTGTTTATTTCTACATTGTTGTGTTTTTGTCTTGTTGATTTAGGAGGGATGGATGCGTCTGCCCAGACCAGTTCCCATGAGATGACCATTCCAAATGATGTAAGTATTTCCACAGTGATGACTCTGACCCGCCCATTTTAAGTGGTTGGACAGTTCAAACTGTCAATCACATCCATTCTAGTCGATTGGCTAAACTGACTACCTGGTTTTCTCCCTCTTTCTAGTTGATTGGCTTAACTGATTTCCTGTTCCTCCCCTCCCTCTAGTTGATTGGCTGCATAATCGGTCGCCAGGGTTCTAAGATCAATGAGATCCGTCAGATGTCGGGTGCTCAGATAAAGATCGCCAACCCTGTGGATGGCTCCGCAGACAGACCGGTCACCATCACTGGTTCTGCTGCCTCCATCAGCCTGGCAGAGTACCTCATCAACGCCAGGTCAGACACAACATCACAGTTCGATCAAATACCACATCCGTTATTCCTAGAGTCAGAGAGGGGAGTCAGAGAGGGGAGTCAGAGAGGGGAGTCAGAGAGGGGAGTCAGAGAGGGGAGTCAGAGAGGGGAGTCAGAGAGGGGAGTCAGAGAAGGGAGTCAGTCAGTCTGACCGTTGCAAAATTCCAGAAACGTTCCCCAAAATTCCTAGGATGACTGTTTCCCTGTTGGAGGACTTCCTGCATGGTCCCTCCTGGTTCCTGGAATCCTCCAACCGGTGGTCTTTGGGTTCTGGGACATTCTTGACTTTTAGTTTCTGGTCTTGGTTGGTGGAGCAGGCTTTTGATCTGGCCCAACACTAACTAATACAGAGCTGGGTTGGAACAGAAGCCTGCAGCTCTCCAGAACTATAGTAACGCAGTATTCTACCATGCCCTTTCTGGTATCAACCCACCACCCCGCACCACTGTACTTGGGCCGTTGACATTTGGGCGCCTCCCAGTAATACAGTACAATGTGTTTGTGTTCGACTGACCGCCTCGCCTCCTAACACCAACCTCTAAAATCATGTACTGTTATTGTACTGGCTCTCTGCTGAATAGTTCAGTGTGTTTTGAGGGCATCAGTTTAAAAACAAGACAGTGAACACAATCATTCGTCTTGATCACATAATGAGTAGCTATTTGGGATTCAAGGTGATTTGTAGTTCAGCGACTCTGTGCAGCCCGGCTGCAACATTGTCTGTCTCAAATACGCACACTTGTCTCTAGAAACATGAGTCAGACTTGTAATGATGTCATCTTCCCGTGTCCTCACTGACGGCTGCTATGCCTAGTTGTCCTTTTGCCTTGTCTATCAGACTGTCACCCCCCCCTGACTGTCAGTCTGTCCCCCCCCCATCCCCCTCCTGTCAGTCTGTCTCCCTCCCTCCCCTGACTGTCAGTCTGTCCCCCCCTCATCTCTCCCTTCATACTCACCAGCCTTCCCTGTAACCCGTCCCAACTGTCAGTCTGTTTCCCCCCTCCCTCCCCTTACTGTCAGTCTGCCCCCCCCCCACCCCTAATTTCTCCCTTCATACTCACCAGCCTTCCCTGTAACCCATCCCAACTGTCAGTCTGTTTCCCCCTCCCTCCCCTTACTGTCAGTCTGTTTCCCCCTCCCTCCCCTTACTGTCAGTCTGTTTCCCCCTCCCTCCCCTTACTGTCAGTCTGCCCCACCCCTCATCTCTCCCTTCATACTCACCAGCCTTCCCTGTAACCTGTCCCGACTGTCCCTCTTTTTCCTTGTCTCTGTTGTTTCTACAGCGTAGAGTCCTCTAAACCCTCCTCCTCGAACCCCGAACAGACCCACAGCACCAGCCTCCTCTGCCCTCCTCTTCTCTCCACCACTACCACCTCCTCTCCTGCTGCTACTTCCTCTACTGCTTCTTCCTCCTCCTCCTCTTCTTCCTCCTGTTTGGCGCCCCCTTCCTCCATCTCTCTGTCCTTGTTGGTTCCTCCAGACACTCCCTCTGACTCCCCTACTATCCCCTGTGTCTCCAGTCTGCTCAGTCTTAAGCCCCTCCCCCTCCTGGCCCTCCACTCAGCCAATCCTGAGCCAAAGCTCTCCCCAGAGCTGGGTTCCAAGTCTAAGAGGCGAAGGCTTTCCCCTTACTAACACTACAGACGTCCCAAATGACACTTACTGTATAGTGCTCTACTTTTGACCATGGCCCTATGCCCAATAGGGTTCCATTTGGGATGTAGTCAAGCTTAGTGTTGTCTGTACTGGGTCTTGCTGTACCGTTGTACCTGGCTGTGCATCATGCTTCTTAACTTTAAAAAATAATAATAATAATAATAATAATAATAAAATGGAAAAAGCCACACACACAAAAAAAATCTAAATGCCCAGATGTGGCCTGAGGTCTCGTCCCCATGTCTTGTGGATCCACTGCTTGGTTTTGTCACCTTCACCAAAGGACTCTCGAGTCCCTGTCCTTTCAATCTAACGACACTCTGCATCAGCATGGACACTCTGTTCTCAGACTGACTTATTGACTAAAATCTTGTTGTTGGTTCCTCTTCTTTCTGTAAGCTCAGGTAACACCTCTCATGTCCTCTTTATATTGAGATCTTAAACTGGATTTAATTTATTCTGAGGAAAAGATTGGAATATGAACTTTGCCATACCTGGGTAATATGTGTGGTAGCTAGTTACATTTGTTGTAAACTGTTTATTATATTGCTGATGTCCTTGATTGAACACATTTAGTGTAACATGTTGAAGTAGTCTCACTGGGTGTCACGCTCACTTTAATAGTTTATCCTCCAGTATCACGTGTTATCTCATTTTAAATCACCCTCATTTTTGGGTCATTGGACCTCCTATGACTTCAGGAAATGGAGAAATGGAAATCTTCGTAAGTAAAGTAGTGTAGAATGATTGAATCGAGGCGTAGACCTACTGCATGGCCAGCTCAAATGCTGCTCAGCACTGCTTTATAATCCTTCAGTACTGGGCAGAAGTCGGCGACAGCAATTCACAGTATGGAAAAGAAGTTGATGTGAAGGACACGGGATCCTCTCAGCTGATTTGGATATTTGAATCAACAGAGGGGGGTTTGTTTCTATTGGGGTAGATGTTTTTGCATTGTGAATTGTAAGAACCTCGGATGAGTTTGTAAAAGTTTTTAAATTGTAAAAAGGTTTTATCGTGTCTGATTTGAAATGCACAGCTTGGCTTATTCTCTGCCCCCTTCGATCTCTCAATGTGTGTCTCTCCAGGCTCTCATCTGAAGCAACAGGACTGGCGACCAACTGATAGAACAGGCTCTGCATAGATGTGATCTGCACTAACCCCCCCCCCCCCCCCACACACACACACACACACACATTTGACCTTCTACCACTCATCGTTCCATCACTCAGCTCTCTCCTTTAGTGGTCAATGCAACTATCCAACATAGTTTTCCTTTTTTTATGTTTTTTTTATTTTATTTTGTCATTTAAAAATCACGCCACCCATTTTAAATTAATAATAATTTGTTTATCTGCATTCATTTGTTTTTACGAAGAAAACAATTTGGTTTTTAGGTCCCTTTTTGAGTCCGTGTTGAAAGTTTTTTAATGATTTATTCTTAGATTTATTTTTTGGGGGGGAATGAAAGCTCTCCTTGTCTGTCTTTACACTGTCACAAAAGACGGAGAATAATCTGAAGGTTTAATTCTGTAAAAGGTAGATTTTTTTTTCTCTTTAAAAATGAAAAGGAAAAAATAAATAAAAGCCTCTAAAATAAAAATAGATTGACTGTTTTTTTCCCGTGCATATTTAAACCCCTCTAGTCATTTTATTCATTGAATATCTGCAGAAACTCACCTTGATTTTAATGTTTGTCACCAAAGGGGGAAATGTGGAGCTTGTGTTGTCACTACTGGTGCTTTGGGTATGACAAATATCTCTTAACAGTACTAGCATTCATGGAAAATGCTCTAAAAACACATACAAACACATTTCACCTTAAACCTTTTTGTTTCCTTGTCATTCCTATTTTTCTATCTTCTCTTTTACCCCGTGTCATGTTCAGGATGTGTCCCAAATTGCACACTAGTTCCTATGTAGTGCACTATTAACGTAATGAGGGTGCCATTTGGGATGCCGACTATATTGCTGGGGTCGGAAGGTTGTTGGGGTTCTGCTCGAGGGCTAGGAAGCAGAGAGGACGATCCTCATTTTTCTTTAAAGATAATTACCGCAAAAAAAAAGTTGCAATATTTGTTTTAAATGGAGGAAATATTTTTGTTTTAACTACCAAAGGGGATCGAATCCTGAATAATGACAGGTGTGTGTGTCTAAGTGTGAGGAGAGAAAATAAGATATATTATGAATGATCGTTATTAAGCTGAAACTAATATTAATGGATGATCGTTATTAAGCTGAAACTAAGACAAAGAAAAGGGTGTTTTAAATTGGTTAACACTAGTTTCCTGCTCTTTGCTGAAGTCAGAATTTATTTTTTATTATTTGCAGGAAATAAATATTTTGTGCACGTTTTTGGAAAGACTGTAGACCTGGGTGCCACCACATTGTTAAAATAAACTACAGAAATAAAGATGTGAAATGCTCAAACTTCAAATTCTCGGTCTTTGCGTTGCTTCATTGTGTGGTGTGTGTGTGTGTGTGTGTGGGGGGGGGGGGGGGTTCTACTCTATGCATTCGGTTATCTGGGATGTTCCCTGCTATGCTTTTATAAATGTCATTCTGCATTAATAACCAAAACTGAAACATTGCCAGTTTTTGAACAGTGAGTCGTTTATTTCTTTCTTAATTTGCTTCTTAAATATATTTATTGTACACAGATACAATACATAATGCAATATAAAACAAACAGTTCTTTTTTTTTCTTTTTTTAATAAAGTAGGAGTCTTTTTTTGATTCAGCATTACGGAAACGAGCCTGATCCCAGATCTGTCTGTAACGCTCTTGCCAAACATTGGTGTTCCTGACAATGACCATAGGAGTTAGTAAGACAATCCTAACGAACTGGTCTGGGACCAGGCTAATTTGAAAACATACAAGAATGACCCTCTATTTCTCCAGTCACCAGAGGGCATTGATCTTTTTGCTGTATTGGCAACAAAACAATGAATTATTTATCCGTTTGATGACATCTGTCTGGATGTCATTCAGCATAAGACCTAGTAGTTAATGAAGTTAATGCTTGACTTTATGGGACAGAATACATTCTGAGATCAGAACATTCAAAATAAACACTATAAAACCTTAATATATTAAGGAGCTGCCATTTTATAGCTTATCAAATGGAACCTGCTGAGTCATCCCGATAGAGTGGACTGTGAAGTTGGAGTGGAATCCTCAATGCTACAGAGGATTTAATGGAGACTGTTCAAACATGGGCCTCTATTGTGTCCCAGTTCTGCCCTAGTTTACACTTCCACACTCCCTGTGGAGCAAAACAAAACATGGGTCTGGTTGATGGTTCCACCATATTTCTTAATCCAGTCCTTTTCAATCCATGAACGGAATAGAACAAGTGCACATTTAGGGAAGGGTGGAGAATCGGGATGCAACCTTTAGTTGCCAGGGAACTAACTAGTTGCCAAGTAACTAGTTAGGAACAAACTCATCTGTTGCTGTTGAGTTGGTTAGTTTCCATAGAGATGGGATAGATGGGTCATTGGTGAGTGGCGGTGATGTCATAGAACTAGAATCCCTTTAGGTTCTGTTTCTATGGGTGATAAGTCCCTTTGATCTGAGCCTCATGCTCTGACTGACATCTGCATTTGGACAGGAAGTACAATCCAACCCATACATACTATATTACAAGCATGCTCTAGTGATCTATCTGTACACTTCTAGATGCACATGGTCTGTGACCGAGGTTTCGTCCCGAATGGCACCCTATTCCTTAAGAAGTGCGCTACTTTTGACCCAAAGCTGTGGGGAAAAGTAGCACACTATATATAGATAAGGATGCCATTTGAGATTTGACCTGAGGTTTTGTTCTCAAAGGTATCCTAGTAGGTGGTATTGCATTTTAATACAGTATAAACACTGCAATACCAAAGAAATACAATAGTTGATCTACAAAAACATGTCAAGACAGACCCTGAAAGAAAAGGGCTGGGCTATAGGTTAGTTTTGCTCCATGCTGTAGCCAGGGGAATGATTCTGAGTTTGTGGACATATTGCTTGTTCTTTAGCTATTATTGTTCTGTTCTCCAGCCTGTGTCTTAATGCCAAAGAAATAGAAGCACTCGATTAGATTCTATTTCTATGCTAACTAATGCCCTGTCATTATGAACAGCATCCGGTACCATACCAAATAGAATTTCTATGTTAGAATATCTATGTTCAGATTCAGTAGGCAACTGTTGAACGCTTCAGATAGAAATGTCATGAATAGAGCTGACATGATTTCTTTGTCAGAGAGGCATGCTTGTTCTATATAACATATTTCTATATGAGCATTCCACAACGTCGTGCCCTGCTTGACGCAACCCAGTTCTGCAACGGAAACCGTTTACCGTTTACTCTAGGAGCCAAACGGAAGCAAACGGAATGAAACGGGGAGGGACCTACCTGAATTTGTCCAATAGAAAGTCTTGTTTTCGTTGCACAACGGTTTCCGTTATGAATACACCCCTGTTCTGTCTGGTACAATACAATAACGCCCTCTAGTGTAAAACATCAGTCAGCACCATTACATGATACAGTGATAACATTTTAACTCATACAAATGATATTTCTTCCTTGTATAGTGTGTCAAGAGGTCAGATATTTACATACAGTTAATGTTAACATAAATAAAATACAAATTGTATACAAAATTAGGACAACAAAATCCCTGATGCAAAACTATAAATACATGAAATTGTAAACAACTTAAATAATGTAGACATTGATTTTCTCTTGTACTCAATAAATAAATGAAATGACACTCAGTGCATAATGCTGGTGAGGAAACACAGGAATTTGAACATAAATAATCACTACAAATGAAGTAAACATTAAGTGCAACAAAAAAACAAACATTAGGTGCCTCACCGATGATGTGGACATTGACAATTGGAAGGTGTAATGACACTAATATTGTGAAATCTGAATGGGAGACATTACATAGGGAGATGTTGAAATATGACACTTTTTTTGTTGTTTTTGTTTTGTTTTTGTTTACAAAATCAAGAAGTAAGAAACCACAGGGTGGATAGTGAAGGAATCACTACAACATGTAGACATTATATCAATTGTCTGGTGGTGCAGAGGTCACTGTAGGTGAGTTGAAGTGTTTTTGCAAGGCTGGGTTTGGGGAGTGTTAGCATGGTCTAAGACCAGTTTATGTGTTATAATGACCAAAGGAGTTGGAAGGAAGCAGAAACAGATCTGTCCAGTAGGGCTGGGGGTGTAGGACTGGGGGAGTAGGGCTGGGGGTGTAGGACTGGGGGAGTAGGGCTGGGGGTGTAGGGCTGGTGGAGTAGGGCTGGGGGAGTAGGACTGGGGGAGTAGGGCTGGGGGAGTAGGACTGGGGGAGTAGGGCTGGGGGAGTAGGGCTGGTGGAGTAGGACTGGGGGAGTAGGACTGGGGGAGTAGGGCTGGGGGAGTAGGGCTGGGGGTGTAGGACTGGGGGAGTAGGGCTGGGGGAGTAGGACTGGTGGAGTAGGGCTGGGGAGTAGGGCTGGGGGAGTAGGACTGGGGGAGTAGGGCTGGGGGTGTAGGACTGGTGGAGTAGGGCTGGGGGAGTAGGGCTGGGGGAGTAGGACTGGTGGAGTAGGGCTGGGGGTGTAGGGCTGGGGGAGTAGGGCTGGGGGGAGTAGGACTGGTGGAGTAGGGCTGGGGGAGTAGGGCTGGGGAGTAGGGCTGGTGAAAAGGACTGGGGAGTAGGGCTGGGGGAGTAGGGCTGGGGAGTAGGGCTGGTGAATAGGACGGGAGTAGGGCTGGGGGAGTAGGGCTGGTGAATAGGACTGGGGAGTAGGGCTGGGGAGTAGGACTGGGGAGTAGGGCTGGGGGAGTAGGGCTGGTGAATAGGACTGGGGAGTAGGGCTGGGGGAGTAGGACTGGGGAGTAGGGCTTGGGGAGTAGGGCTGGGGGAGTAGGGCTTGGGGAGTAGGGCTTGGGGAGTAGGGCTGGGGGAGTAGGACTGGGGAGTAGGGCTGGTGAATAGGACTGGGGAGTAGGGCTGGGGAGTAGGGCTGGGGAGTAGGGCTGGGGGAGTAGGGCTGGGGGAGTAGGGCTGGCATCTGGTCTCACCAGTTGGTGCTGGGGGGCCTATGGTGCTGGGGCTCTGTGCAGCCTGAGTGGTCCAGCTCTGCACTGTCACAGTCAGAGTCATCATACAGGCCCTAGGTTAGAGGAATAGAGGGAGAGGTCGAGTTAGACAATGGCAATGGGCCATCCATCTCACCTTCATATTAGCCTGGATACCAGTTTGCTTGTGCTATCATTCCCCTCTGGAACGATAGCACAAACAGAACGGTACCCAGGCTACCTGTGCATTACCTGGTTTGTTAATATTCTGTCCTCCTAAAACAGGACCCTGGTGATCAGGGAAAACTAAGGTCCCTACACTAGAGCAAAATCCAAATGTAACCATATGTTCTATAATAGTGATGTTGGCCCTATAACGATGAGAGAATGTATTATAATGGAATTCCTGCTCTCCTCATTTCTCTGTCGTTTATGGCTAAACATAACAGTTCCCATGGTAACCCTACCTCACAGTTCTAGTTGTCATAGTAACCCTACCTCGTAGTTTCAGTTCCAGTCGTATAGTTGTCATAGTAACCAGAGCCCTTACCTACCTCATAGTTCTGCCCCGTGTTGAGCTGGGTCTTGACCTGGCGTATGGCGGCCTCCTTCTCTGATAAACCGTCGGCCGGGTCGAGGGCGGGGTCGGCGGGGATCTCCGACCCCTGGGACAGAAGGTCGTCGCTCTTGTCGTCCAGCCGCTCGTCTGTGTTGGTACTGACCACGTCCGGCGTGCCGCTGTGGGAGTGGTCACTGGTGTTGCCCTCCTCTCCGTCCGACACGGACACGGCAGACAGGTTCTCAGAGCTGAAGGTGGACAGGGACTGACACTTGGTTATGCTTACTGGTCGACTGCATGAGGAAGACAAGAGGAGCAGGACATAGATTAACTCCTTGGGCTCTCACAGACACAAGCTCAATTTTGATATACCAAGAGGTTCTTTCTGCTGGACTATGTACTACTATAGACTCATGACTGTATAATGAATCATGACTATATACTACTATAGACTCATGACTGTATAATGAATCATGACTATATACTGTATAATGAATAATGACTATATACTGTATAATGAATAATGACTATATACTACTATAGAATCATGACTATATACTACTATAGAATCATGACTATATACTGTATAATGAATAATGACTATATACTGTATAATGAATAATGACTATATACTGTATAATGAATAATGACTATATACTGTATAATGAATAATGACTATATACTACTATAGAATCATGACTATATACTACTATAGAATCATGACTATATACTGTATAATGAATCATGACTATATACTACTATAGAATCATGACTATATACTGTATAATGAATAATGACTATATACTGTATAATGAATAATGACTATATACTACTATAGAATCATGACTATATACTGTATAATGAATAATGACTATATACTACTATAGAATCATGACTATATACTGTATAATGAATCATGACTATATACTACTATAGAATCATGACTATATACTGTATAATGAATCATGACTATATACTACTATAGAATCATGAGTATATACTACTATAGAATCATGACTATATACTGTATAATGAATCATGACTATATAGTACTATAGAATCATGACTATATACTGTATAATGAATCATGACTATATACTGTATAATGAATAATGACTATATACTGTATAATGAATAATGACTATATACTACTATAGAATCATGACTATATACTGTATAATGAATAATGACTATATACTGTATAATGAATAATGACTATATACTACTATAGAATCATGACTATATACTGTATAATGAATCATGACTATATACTACTATAGAATCATGACTATATACTGTATAATGAATCATGACTATATACTACTATAGAATCATGACTATATACTACTATAGAATCATGACTATATACTGTATAATGAATCATGACTATATAGTACTATAGAATCATGACTATATACTGTATAATGAATCATGACTATATACTACTACAGAATCATGACTATATACTACTATAGACTCATGACTGTATAATGAATCATGACTATATACTGTATAATGAATAATGACTATATACTGTATAATGAATAATGACTATATACTACTCTCTCCAGATGAAATCTACGTCTTGTGACGGCCGGCCGCCCAACAACCTGCCCGCTTGACCCTATCCCCTCCCTCTCTTCTCCAGACCATTTCCGGAGACCTTCTCCCTTACCTCACCTCGCTCATCAACTCATCCCTGACCGCTGGCTATCCCTCCCGTCTTCAAGAGAGCGAGAGTTGCACCCCTTCTGTATAAAAAACCTACACTATCCCTCCGATGTCAACAACTACAGACCAGTATCCCTTCTCTCTTTTCTCTCCAAAACTCTTGAGCGTATATCCTGTGGCCAGCTCTACCGCTATCTCTCTCAGAATGACCTTCTTGATCCAAATCAGTCAGGTTTCAAGACTAGTCATTCAACTGAGACTGCTCTTCTCTGTATCACGGAGGCGCTCCGCACTGCTAAAGCTAACTCTCTCTCCTCTGCTCTCATCCTTCTAGACCTATCGGCTGCCTTCGATACTGTGAACCATCAGATCCTCCTCTCCACCCTCTCCGAATTGGGCATCTACTGTATAATGGCCCACGACTATTGCGTACTACCTAGAATCAGGTGACTCCTACCAGGTGGCGTGGCTATATCTGTCTCCTCACCACGCGCTCTCACCACTGGTGTCCCCAGGGCTCTGTTCTAGGCCCCTCTTATCATGACTATATATATACTACTGTATAATGAATAATATACTGTATAATCTCGCTATACACCAAGTCACTTGGCTCTGTCATAACCTCACATGGTCTCTCCTATCATTGCTATGCAGACTACTACACACAATTAATCATCTCCTTTCCCCTTCTGACGACCAGGTGGCTATATCGCATCTCTGCATGTCTGGCAGACATATCAGTGTGGATGACGGATCACCACCTCAAGCTGAACCTCAGCAAGACGGAGCTCCTCTTCCTCCCGGGAAGGACTGCCCGTTCCATGATCTCGCCATCACGGTTGACAACTCCATTGTGTCCTCCTCCCAGAGCGCTAAGAACCTTGGCGTGATCCTGGACAAGAACCATGACTATTCTCAACTAACATCAAGGCGGTGTCCCGTATCCTGAATAGGTTCATGCTCTACAACATCATGACAGAGTACGACCCTGCCTCACACAGGAATCATGCTAGGTCCTAATCCAGGCACTTGTCATCTCCTGTCTTGATTACTGCAATCGCTGTTGGCTGGGCTCCCTGCCTGTGCCATTAAACCCTACAACTCATCCAGAACGCCGCAGCCCGTCTGGTGTTCATGACCTTCCCAAGTTCTCTCACGTACCCCGAATCCTCCGCTATATCCACTGGCTTCCAGTTGAAGCTCGCATCCGCTACAAGACCATGGTGCTCGCCACGGAGCTGTGAGGGGAATCATGCACCTCAGTACCTCCAGGCTCTGATCAGGCCCTACACCCAAACAAGGGCACTCGTTCATCCACCTCTGGCCTGCTCGCCTCCCTACCACTGAGGAAGTACAGTTCCTGTATCAGCCCAGTCAAAACTGTATCGCTGAATCTGGCCTATAATGGTGGAACAAACTCCCTCACGACGCCAGGACAGCGGAGTCAATCACCACCTTCCGGAGACACCTGAAACCCCACCTCTTAATGAATACCTAGGATAGGGTAAGTAAGGGTAGGTAATCCTTCTCCCCCCAACAAGATTTAGATGCAAGTGGCTGTTCCACTGGTTGTCATAAGGTGTATGCACCAATTTGTAAGTCGCTCTGGATAAGAGCGTCTGCTAAATGACTTAAATGTAAATGTACTATAGAATCATGACTATATACTACTATAGAATCATGACTATATACTGTATAATGAATAATGACTATATACTGTATAATGAATAATGACTATATACTGTATAATGAATAATGACTATATACTGTATAATGAATAATGACTATATACTACTATAGAATCATGACTATATACTACTATAGAATCATGACTATATACTGTATAATGAATCATGACTATATACTACTATAGAATCATGACTATATACTGTATAATGAATAATGACTATATACTGTATAATGAATAATGACTATATACTACTATAGAATCATGACTATATACTGTATAATGAATAATGACTATATACTACTATAGAATCATGACTATATACTGTATAATGAATCATGACTATATACTACTATAGAATCATGACTATATACTGTATAATGAATCATGACTATATACTACTATAGAATCATGACTATATACTACTATAGAATCATGACTATATACTGTATAATGAATCATGACTATATAGTACTATAGAATCATGACTATATACTGTATAATGAATCATGACTATATACTGTATAATGAATAATGACTATATACTGTATAATGAATAATGACTATATACTACTATAGAATCATGACTATATACTGTATAATGAATAATGACTATATACTGTATAATGAATAATGACTATATACTACTATAGAATCATGACTATATACTGTATAATGAATCATGACTATATACTACTATAGAATCATGACTATATACTGTATAATGAATCATGACTATATACTACTATAGAATCATGACTATATACTACTATAGAATCATGACTATATACTGTATAATGAATCATGACTATATAGTACTATAGAATCATGACTATATACTGTATAATGAATCATGACTATATACTACTACAGAATCATGACTATATACTACTATAGACTCATGACTGTATAATGAATCATGACTATATACTGTATAATGAATAATGACTATATACTGTATAATGAATAATGACTATATACTACTATAGAATCATGACTATATACTACTATAGAATCATGACTATATACTGTATAATGAATAATGACTATATACTGTATAATGAATAATGACTATATACTGTATAATGAATAATGACTATATACTGTATAATGAATAATGACTATATACTACTATAGAATCATGACTATATACTACTATAGAATCATGACTATATACTGTATAATGAATCATGACTATATACTACTATAGAATCATGACTATATACTGTATAATGAATAATGACTATATACTACTATAGAATCATGACTATATACTGTATAATGAATAATGACTATATACTGTATAATGAATAATGACTATATACTACTATAGAATCATGACTATATACTGTATAATGAATCATGACTATATACTACTATAGAATCATGACTATATACTGTATAATGAATCATGACTATATACTACTATAGAATCATGACTATATACTACTATAGAATCATGACTATATACTGTATAATGAATCATGACTATATAGTACTATAGAATCATGACTATATACTGTATAATGAATCATGACTATATACTGTATAATGAATAATGACTATATACTGTATAATGAATAATGACTATATACTACTATAGAATCATGACTATATACTGTATAATGAATAATGACTATATACTGTATAATGAATAATGACTATATACTACTATAGAATCATGACTATATACTGTATAATGAATCATGACTATATACTACTATAGAACCATGACTATATACTGTATAATGAATCATGTCTATATACTACTATAGAATCATGACTATATACTACTATAGAATCATGACTATATACTGTATAATGAATCATGACTATATAGTACTATAGAATCATGACTATATACTGTATAATGAATCATGACTATATACTACTACAGAATCATGACTATATACTACTATAGACTCATGACTGTAAAATGAATCATGACTATATACTGTATAATGAATAATGACTATATACTGTATAATGAATAATGACTATATACTACTATAGAATCATGACTATATACTACTATAGAATCATGACTATATACTGTATAATGAATAATGACTATATACTGTATAATGAATAATGACTATATACTGTATAATGAATAATGACTATATACTGTATAATGAATAATGACTATATACTACTATAGAATCATGACTATATACTACTATAGAATCATGACTATATACTGTATAATGAATCATGACTATATACTACTATAGAATCATGACTATATACTGTATAATGAATAATGACTATATACTGTATAATGAATAATGACTATATACTACTATAGAATCATGACTATATACTGTATAATGAATAATGACTATATACTGTATAATGAATAATGACTATATACTACTATAGAATCATGACTATATACTGTATAATGAATCATGACTATATACTACTATAGAATCATGACTATATACTGTATAATGAATCATGACTATATACTACTATAGAATCATGACTATATACTACTATAGAATCATGACTATATACTGTATAATGAATCATGACTATATAGTACTATAGAATCATGACTATATACTGTATAATGAATCATGACTATATACTACTATAGAATCATGACTATATACTACTATAGAATAATGACTATATACTGTATAATGAATCATGACTATATACTACTACAGAATCATGACTATATACTGTATAATGAATCATGACTATATACTGTATAATGAATCATGACTATATACTACTATAGAATCATGACTATATACTGTATAATGAATCATGACTATATACTGTATAATGAATAATGACTATATACTGTATAATGAATAATGACTATATAGTACTATAGAATCATGACTATATACTGTATAATGAATAATGACTATATACTACTATAGAATCATGACTATATACTGTATAATGAATCATGACTATATACTGTATAATGAATCATGACTATATACTGTATAATGAATCATGACTATATACTGTATAATGAATCATGACTATATACTACTATAGAATCATGACTATATACTGTATAATGAATCATGACTATATACTGTATAATGAATCATGACTATATACTGTATAATGAATCATGACTATATACTGTACAATGAATCATGACTATATACTGTACAATGAATCATGACTATATACTGTATAATGAATCATGACTATATACTGTACAATGAATCATGACTATATACTGTATAATGAATCATGACTATATACTGTATAATGAATCATGACTATATACTGTATAATGAATCATGACTATATACTGTATAATGAATCATGACTATATACTGTACAATGAATCATGACTATATACTACTATAGAATCATGACTATATACTGTATAATGAATCATGACTATATACTGTACAATGAATCATGACTATATACTGTATAATGAATCATGACTATATACTACTATAGAATCATGACTATATACTGTATAATGAATCATGACTATATACTACTATAGAATCATGACTATATACTACTATAGAATCATGACTATATACTGTATAATGAATCATGACTATATACTACTATAGAATCATGACTATATACTGTATAATGAATCATGACTATATACTATATACTGTATAATGAATCATGACTATATACTATATACTGTATAATGAATCATGACTATATACTGTACAATGTATAAGATGTATTTTCTTACCGTCTCCGTGGTAACTCCACCTCACTGTCCACCTCTCCCTCCTCTTCCTCTGAGGACACACCACGTCTCTGCAGAAGAAAAGGGAAGATGTGAAAAGGAAAGATAAGAGGAATCAAGACTACTTCTTGGGTTAGTTAGTATAACTGGTCAGGAGAATCTCTTGTTTCAAGGTTAGTTTGTATAACTGGTCAGGAGAATCTCCTGGTTCTAGGTTAGTTAATTAGTATAACTGGTCAGGAGAATCTCTTGTTTCTAGGTTAGTTTGTATAACTGGTCAGGAGAATCTCCTGGTTCTAGGTTAGTTAGTATAACTGGTCAGGAGAATCTCTTGTTTCTAGGTTAGTTAGTATAACTGGTCAGGAGAATCTCCTGGTTCTAGGTTAGTTAGTACAACTGGTCAGGAGAATCTCCTGGTTCTAGGTTAGTTAGTATAACTGGTCAGGAGAATCTCTTGTCTGAAGGTTAGTTAGTATAACTGGTCAGGAGAATCTCCTGGTTCTAGGTTAGTTAGTATAACTGGTCAGGAGAATCTCCTGGTTCTAGGTTAGTTAATACAACTGGTCAGGAGAATCTCCTGGTTCTAGGTTAGTTAGTATAACTGGTCAGGAGAATCTCTTGTCTGAAGGTTAGTTAGTATAACTGGTCAGGAGAATCTCCTGGTTCTAGGTTAGTTAGTATAACTGGTCAGGAGAATCTCCTGGTTCTAGGTTAGTTAGTATAACTGGTGAGGAGAATCTCCTGGTTCTAGGTTAGTTAGTATAACTGGTCAGGAGAATCTCCTGGTTCTAGGTTAGTTAGTATAACTGGTCAGGAGAATCTCCTGGTTCTAGGTTAGTTTGTATAACTGGTCAGGAGAATCTCTTGTCTGAAGGTTAAGTAGTATAACTGGTCAGGAGAATCTCCTGGTTCTAGGTTAGTTAGTACAACTGGTCAGGAGAATCTCCTGGTTCTAGGTTAGTTAGTATAACTGGTCAGGAGAATCTCCTGGTTCTAGGTTAGTTAGTACAACTGGTCAGGAGAATCTCCTGGTTCTAGGTTAGTTAGTATAACTGGTCAGGAGAATCTCCTGGTTCTAGGTTAGTTAGTACAACTGGTCAGGAGAATCTCCTGGTTCTAGGTTAGTTAGTACAACTGGTCAGGATAATCTCCTGGTTCTAGGTTAGTTAGTATAACTGGTCAGGAGAATCTCTTGTCTGAAGGTTAGTTAGTATAACTGGTCAGGAGAATCTCCTGGTTCTAGGTTAGTTAGTATAACTGGTCAGGAGAATCTCCTGGTTCTAGGTTAGTTAATACAACTGGTCAGGAGAATCTCCTGGTTCTAGGTTAGTTAGTATAACTGGTCAGGAGAATCTCTTGTCTGAAGGTTAGTTAGTATAACTGGTCAGGAGAATCTCCTGGTTCTAGGTTAGTTAGTATAACTGGTCAGGAGAATCTCCTGGTTCTAGGTTAGTTAGTATAACTGGTGAGGAGAATCTCCTGGTTCTAGGTTAGTTAGTATAACTGGTCAGGAGAATCTCCTGGTTCTAGGTTAGTTAGTATAACTGGTCAGGAGAATCTCCTGGTTCTAGGTTAGTTTGTATAACTGGTCAGGAGAATCTCTTGTCTGAAGGTTAAGTAGTATAACTGGTCAGGAGAATCTCCTGGTTCTAGGTTAGTTAGTACAACTGGTCAGGAGAATCTCCTGGTTCTAGGTTAGTTAGTATAACTGGTCAGGAGAATCTCCTGGTTCTAGGTTAGTTAGTACAACTGGTCAGGAGAATCTCCTGGTTCTAGGTTAGTTAGTATAACTGGTCAGGAGAATCTCCTGGTTCTAGGTTAGTTAGTACAACTGGTCAGGAGAATCTCCTGGTTCTAGGTTAGTTAGTACAACTGGTCAGGATAATCTCCTGGTTCTAGGTTAGTTAGTATAACTGGTCAGGAGAATCTCCTGGTTCTAGGTTAGTTAGTACAACTGGTCAGGAGAATCTCCTGGTTCTAGGTTAGTTAGTATAACTGGTCAGGAGAATCTCCTGGTTCTAGGTTAGTTAATATAACTGGTCAGGAGAATCTCCTGGTTCTAGGTTAGTTTGTATAACTGGTCAGGAGAATCTCTTGTCTGAAGGTTAGTTAGTATAACTGGTCAGGAGAATCTCCTGGTTCTAGGTTAGTTAGTATAACTGGTCAGGAGAATCTCCTGGTTCTAGGTTAGTTAATATAACTGGTCAGGAGAATCTCCTGGTTCTAGGTTAGTTAGTATAACTGGTCAGGAGAATCTCCTGGTTCTAGGTTAGTTAGTATAACTGGTCAGGAGAATCTCCTGGTTCTAGGTTAGTTAATATAACTGGTCAGGAGAATCTCCTGGTTCTAGGTTAGTTAGTATAACTGGTCAGGAGAATCTCTTGTCTGAAGGTTAGTTAGTACAACTGGTCAGGAGAATCTCCTGGTTCTAGGTTAGTTAGTATAACTGGTCAGGAGAATCTCCTGGTTCTAGGTTAGTTAATATAACTGGTCAGGAGAATCTCCTGGTTCTAGGTTAGTTTGTATAACTGGTCAGGAGAATCTCTTGTCTGAAGGTTAGTTAGTATAACTGGTCAGGAGAATCTCCTGGTTCTAGGTTAGTTAGTATAACTGGTCAGGAGAATCTCCTGGTTCTAGGTTAGTTAATATAACTGGTCAGGAGAATCTCCTGGTTCTAGGTTAGTTAGTATAACTGGTCAGGAGAATCTCCTGGTTCTAGGTTAGTTAGTATAACTGGTCAGGAGAATCTCCTGGTTCTAGGTTAGTTAGTATAACTGGTCAGGAGAATCTCTTGTCTGAAGGTTAGGTAGTATAACTGGTCAGGAGAATCTCCTGGTTCTAGGTTAGTTAATATAACTGGTCAGGAGAATCTCCTGGTTCTAGGTTAGTTAGTATAACTGGTCAGGAGAATCTCTTGTCTGAAGGTTAGTTACTACAACTGGTCAGGAGAATCTCCTGGTTCTAGGTTAGTTAGTATAACTGGTCAGGAGAATCTCCTGGTTCTAGGTTAGTTTGTATAACTGGTCAGGAGAATCTCCTGGTTCTAGGTTAGTTAATATAACTGGTCAGGAGAATCTCCTGGTTCTAGGTTAATTAGTACAACTGGTCAGGAGAATCTCTTGTCTGAAGGTTAGTTAGTACAACTGGTCAGGAGAATCTCCTGGTTCTAGGTTAGTTAATATAACTGGTCAGGAGAATCTCCTGGTTCTAGGTTAGTTAATATAACTGGTCAGGAGAATCTCCTGGTTCTAGGTTAATTAGTACAACTGGTCAGGAGAATCTCTTGTCTGAAGGTTAGTTAGTACAACTGGTCAGGAGAATCTCTTGTCTGAAGGTTAGTTAGTACAACTGGTCAGGAGAATCTCCTGGTTCTAGGTTAGTTAATATAACTGGTCAGGAGAATCTCCTGGTTCTAGGTTAGTTAATATAACTGGTCAGGAGAATCTCCTGGTTCTAGGTTAGTTAACATATTAAAGCCACCAGATGCCATCCATTGTGCCGTACTACTGATGACTACCTGTTTGCGGGTGACTTGTTTCCGGTAGAGCAGGGCTGCAGGTGTGAGGTGTTGGCTCCTGGGTGACCTGATGATTCCTGTGCCCTCCTCCTTGTCCTCCCCGTCCTGAAGTAACCTTCCTGGGCCTCCCAGCACCGACCCCCTCCCTGCCGCTGCCCCCCTCCCACAGGGGGAGTCTGGGCTGCTGGAGAACGGTATGGAGGCCGCGTCCTCGCTGGGGGTGTTGCTACGCGGTGGGGTCTCTGTCTGGTCATCTGTCCCCACCCCTCCATCCTCCGTCCCTCCTCCACTACCTCCTCCTCCACCTGTAAGTCATTAATACCAACCAGCATCAGTTTCCTAGTTTCCTAAATACTGAAGACTATAAACCATAACTGACTTTATTTACACTATATTTATTTACACTATATTTATTTACACTATACACTATATTTATTTACACTATATTTATTTACACTATTTATTTAGGTTATATTTATTTACACTATATTTATTTACACTATTTATTTACTCTAAATTGATTTACACTAGATTTATTTACACAATTTATTTAGGTTATATTTATTTACACTATATTTATTTACAATATTTATTTACAATATTTATTTACATGATATTTATTTACACTATATTTATTTGCACTATATTTATTTACACTAGATTTATTTGCACTATATTATTTACACTAGATTTATTTACACTATTTATTTAGGTTATATTTATTTACACTATATTTATTTACACTATATTTATTTACACAATTTATTTACTCTAAATTGATTTACACTAGATTTATTTACACTATTTATTTAGGTTATATTTATTTAGGTTATATTTATTTTCACTATATTTATTTACAATATTTATTTACACTATATTTATTTACACTATATTTATTTACACTATATTTATTTACGTATTTTTGGCTCATCATGTCTTATGTATGTTCTGTGACTGTCTATAGTGCTGTATGTTCTGTGACTGTCTATAGTGATGTATGTCCTGTGACTGTCTATAGTGATGTGTGTCCTGTGACTGTCTATAGTGATGTGTGTCCTGTGACTGTCTATAGTGATGTGTGTCCTGTGACTGTCTATAGTGATGTGTGTCCTGTGACTGTCTATAGTGATGTGTGTTCTGTGACTGTCTATAGTGATGTATGTCCTGTGACTGTCTATAGTGATGTGTGTCCTGTGATTGTCTATAGTGATGTATGTTCTGTGACTGTCTATAGTGCTGTATGTCTTGTGACTGTCTATAGTGATGTATGTTCTGTGACTGTCTATAGTGCTGTATGTCTTGTGACTGTCTATAGTGATGTATGTTCTGTGACTGTCTATAGTGATGTATGTTCTGTGATTGTCTATAGTGATGTATGTTCTGTGACTGTCTATAGTGATGTATGTCCTGTGACTGTCTATAGTGATGTATATTCTGTGACTGTCTATAGTGCTGTATGTCTTGTGACTGTCTATAGTGATGTATGTTCTGTGACTGTCTATAGTGATGTATGTTCTGTGACTGTCTATAGTGCTGTATGTCTTGTGACTGTCTATAGTGATGTATGTTCTGTGACTGTCTATAGTGATGTGTGTCCTGTTACTGTCTATAGTGATGTGTGTCCTGTGACTGTCTATAGTGATGTATGTCCTGTGACTGTCTATAGTGATGTATGTCCTGTGACTGTCTATAGTGATGTGTGTCCTGTGACTGTCTATAGTGATGTGTGTCCTGTGACTGTCTATAGTGATGTATGTTCTGTGACTGTCTATAGTGCTGTATGTTCTGTGACTGTCTATAGTGATGTATGTTCTGTGACTGTCTATAGTGATGTGTGTCCTGTGACTGTCTATAGTGATGTGTGTTCTGTGACTGTCTATAGTGATGTGTGTCCTGTGACTGTCTATAGTGACGTGTGTTCTGTGACTGTCTATAGTGATGTGTGTTCTGTGACTGTCTATAGTGCTGTATGTCCTGTGACTGTCTATAGTGATGTGTGTCCTGTGACTGTCTATAGTGATGTGTGTCCTGTGACTGTCTATAGTGATGTGTGTTCTGTGACTGTCTATAGTGCTGTATGTCTTGTGACTGTCTATAGTGATGTATGTTCTGTGACTGTCTATAGTGATGTATGTCCTGTGACTGTCTATAGTGATGTGTGTCCTGTGACTGTCTATAGTGATGTATGTTCTGTGACTGTCTATAGTGATGTGTGTCCTGTGACTGTCTATAGTGATGTATGTCCTGTGACTGTCTATAGTGATGTATGTCCTGTGACTGTCTATAGTGATGTGTGTCCTGTGACTGTCTATAGTGATGTGTGTCCTGTGACTGTCTATAGTGATGTATGTTCTGTGACTGTCTATAGTGATGTATGTTCTGTGACTGTCTATAGTGATGTGTGTCCTGTGACTGTCTATAGTGATGTATGTTCTGTGACTGTCTATAGTGATGTGTGTCCTGTGACTGTCTATAGTGATGTGTGTCCTGTGACTGTCTATAGTGATGTATGTCCTGTGACTGTCTATAGTGATGTATGTCCTGTGACTGTCTATAGTGATGTGTGTCCTGTGACTGTCTATAGTGATGTGTGTCCTGTGACTGTCTATAGTGATGTATGTTCTGTGACTGTCTATAGTGCTGTATGTTCTGTGACTGTCTATAGTGATGTATGTTCTGTGACTGTCTATAGTGATGTGTGTCCTGTGACTGTCTATAGTGATGTGTGTTCTGTGACTGTCTATAGTGATGTGTGTCCTGTGACTGTCTATAGTGATGTGTGTTCTGTGACTGTCTATAGTGATGTATGTTCTGTGACTGTCTATAGTGATGTATGTTCTGTGACTGTCTATAGTGATGTGTGTTCTGTGACTGTCTATAGTGATGTATGTTCTGTGACTGTCTATAGTGATGTGTGTCCTGTGACTGTCTATAGTGATGTGTGTCCTGTGACTGTCTATAGTGATGTATGTTCTGTGACTGTCTATAGTGATGTATGTTCTGTGACTGTCTATAGTGATGTATGTCCTGTGACTGTCTATAGTGATGTGTGTCCTGTGACTGTCTATAGTGATGTATGTTGTAAGTCGCTCTGGATAAGAGCGTCTGCTAAATGACTTAAATGTAAATGTAAATGTAAATGTTCTGTGACTGTCTATATTGATGTGTGTTCTGTGACTGTCTATAGTGATGTGTGTCCTGTGACTGTCTATAGTGATGTGTGTCCTGTGACTGTCTATAGTGATGTGTGTCCTGTGACTGTCTATAGTGATGTGTGTCCTGTGACTGTCTATAGTGCTGTATGTCCTGTGACTGTCTATAGTGATGTGTGTCCTGTGACTGTCTATAGTGCTGTATGTCCTGTGACTGTCTATAGTGATGTGTGTCCTGTGACTGTCTATAGTGATGTGTGTCCTGTGACTGTCTATAGTGATGTGTGTTCTGTGACTGTCTATAGTGCTGTATGTCCTGTGACTGTCTATAGTGATGTGTGTTCTGTGACTGTCTATAGTGCTGTATGTCCTGTGACTGTCTATAGTGATGTATGTCCTGTGACTGTCTATAGTGATGTGTGTTCTGTGACTGTCTATAGTGCTGTATGTCCTGTGACTGTCTATAGTGATGTATGTCCTGTGACTGTCTATAGTGATGTGTGTTCTGTGACTGTCTATAGTGCTGTATGTCCTGTGACGGTCTATAGTGATGTGTGTCCTGTGACTGTCTATAGTGATGTGTGTCCTGTGACTGTCTATAGTGATGTGTGTCCTGTGACTGTCTATAGTGATGTATGTCCTGTGACTGTCTATAGTGCTGTATGTCCTGTGACTGTCTATAGTGCTGTATGTCCTGTGACTGTCTATAGTGCTGTATGTCCTGTGACTGTCTATAGTGCTGTATGTCTTGTGACTGTCTATAGTGCTGTATGTCCTGTGACTGTCTATAGTGCTGTATTTCCTGTGACTGTCTATAGTGCTGTATGTCTTGTGACTGTCTATAGTGATGTGTGTTCTGTGACTGTCTATAGTGCTGTATGTCCTGTGACTGTCTATAGTGCTGTATGTCCTGTGACTGTCTATAGTGCTGTATGTCCTGTGACTGTCTATAGTGCTGTATGTCCTGTGACTGTCTATAGTGCTGTATGTCCTGTGACTGTCTATAGTGCTGTATGTCTTGTGATTGTCTATAGTGCTGTATGTCCTGTGACTGTCTATAGTGCTGTATGTCCTGTGACTGTCTATAGTGCTGTATGTCCTGTGACTGTCTATAGTGCTGTATGTCCTGTGACTGTCTATAGTGCTGTATGTCCTGTGACTGTCTATAGTGCTGTATGTCCTGTGACTGTCTATAGTGCTATATGTCCTGTGACTGTCTATAGTGCTGTATGTCCTGTGACTGTCTATAGTGCTGTATGTCCTGTGACTGTCTATAGTGCTGTATGTTCTGTGACTGTCTATAGTGCTGTATGTCTTGTGACTGTCTATAGTGCTGTATGTCATGTGACTGTCTATAGTGATGTGTGTCCTGTGACTGTCTATAGTGCTGTGTGTCCTGTGACTGTCTATAGTGCTGTATGTTCTGTGACTGTCTATAGTGCTGTATGTCCTGTGACTGTCTATAGTGCTGTATGTCCTGTGACTGTCTATAGTGATGTGTGTCCTGTGACTGTCTATAGTGCTGTGTGTCCTGTGACTGTCTATAGTGCTGTATGTCCTGTGACTGTCTATAGTGCTGTATGTTCTGTGACTGTCTATAGTGCTGTATGTCTTGTGACTGTCTATAGTGCTGTATGTCCTGTGACTGTCTATAGTGCTGTATGTTCTGTGACTGTCTATAGTGCTGTATGTCCTGTGACTGTCTATAGTGCTGTATGTCCTGTGACTGTCTATAGTGCTGTATGTCCTGTGACTGTCTATAGTGCTGTATGTTCTGTGACTGTCTATAGTGCTGTATGTCCTGTGACTGTCTATAGTGCTGTATGTCCTGTGACTGTCTATAGTGCTGCTGACTGTTCTGTGACTGTCTATAGTGCTGTATGTCTTGTGACTGTCTATAGTGCTGTATGTTCTGTGACTGTCTATAGTGCTGTATGTCCTGTGACTGTCTATAGTGCTGTATGTTCTGTGACTGTCTATAGTGATGTATGTTCTGTGACTGTCTATAGTGCTGTGTGTTCTGTGACTGTCTATAGTGCTGTGTGTTCTGTGACTGTCTATAGTGCTGTGTGTTCTGTGACTGTCTATAGTGCTGTGTGTCCTGTGACTGTCTATAGTGCTGTATGTCCTGTGACTGTCTATAGTGCTGTATGTCCTGTGACTGTCTATAGTGATGTGTGTCCTGTGACTGTCTATAGTGCTGTATGTCCTGTGACTGTCTATAGTGCTGTATGTTCTGTGACTGTCTATAGTGCTGTATGTTCTGTGACTGTCTATAGTGCTGTATGTCCTGTGACTGTCTATAGTGCTGTATGTCCTGTGACTGTCTATAGTGCTGTATGTTCTGTGACTGTCTATAGTGCTGTATGTCTTGTGACTGTCTATAGTGCTGTATGTCCTGTGACTGTCTATAGTGCTGTATGTCCTGTGACTGTCTATAGTGCTGTATGTTCTGTGACTGTCTATAGTGCTGTATGTCTTGTGACTGTCTATAGTGCTGTATGTTCTGTGACTGTCTATAGTGCTGTATGTCCTGTGACTGTCTATAGTGCTGTATGTTCTGTGACTGTCTATAGTGCTGTATGTTCTGTGACTGTCTATAGTGATGTATGTTCTGTGACTGTCTATAGTGCTGTGTGTTCTGTGACTGTCTATAGTGCTGTGTGTTCTGTGACTGTCTATAGTGCTGTGTGTCCTGTGACTGTCTATAGTGCTGTATGTCCTGTGACTGTCTATAGTGCTGTATGTCCTGTGACTGTCTATAGTGATGTGTGTCCTGTGACTGTCTATAGTGCTGTATGTCCTGTGACTGTCTATAGTGCTGTATGTCCTGTGACTGTCTATAGTGCTGTATGCGGAACATTATGGGCTGGTTTCCCCAACACAGAGAAATATCCTAAAATGCAGTTCAATCTCGGTTTCATCAGACCAGAGAATCATGAATCTTGTTTCTCATGGTCTGAGTGTCCTTTATGTCCAAGCGGGCTGTCCTTCTGGAAGGTTCTTGGTCACCTCCCTAACCAAGGCCCTTCTCCCCTGATTGCTCAGTTTGGACGGGCAGCCAGCTCTAGGAAGAGTCTTGGTGGTTCCAAACATCTTCCATTTAAGTAGGATGGAGGCCACTGTGTTCTTGGGGACCTTCAATGTTGCATACATTGTTCCCTTCCCCAGATCTGTGCCTCGACACAATCTTGTCTCGGAGCTCTACGGACAATGCCATCATGGCTTGGTTTTTGCTCTGACGTGCACTGTCAACTGTGGGACCTTATATAGACAGGTGTGTGCCTTTCCACATCATGTCCAATCAATTGAATTTACCAATTTACCAGTTGACTCCAATCAAGTTGTAGAAACATCTCAAGGATGATACATGGGAAACAGGAGACACCTGAGCTCAATTTCGAGCCTCATAGCAAAGGGTCTGAATACTTATGGAAATAAGGTATCTGTTTTTTTTTATTTTTCATACATTTACAAAACTTTCTAAAAACCTGTTTCATCTTTGAGTCTATAGTGTATTGTGTGTAGCTTGATGAGGAAATATTTTAATTGAATCCTTTTTAGAATAAGGCTGTAACGTAACAACATTTGGAAAAAGTGAAAGGGTCTGAATACTTTCAGACTGCACTGTATACAAATGTTCCTATCGGACAATATTAAGGATATAAATTCACCTCCTCCTAGGCCTGCGGAGGCGCTCTGGCTACCCCCTCTCTCCAGACCAGGTCTCTCCAGTCCCCTGCGGCGACCCTCTGCCTCCATGCTGGTAGAGATGAGGTCTGGGCTGGACGAGGACATCTTCTTCAGCAGCAGATCATGCTGGAGACCTCTCAGAGCTGCGCTGGGGTCCAGATGCTGCTTGCTGCTGGGGGAAGAATACATCTTTATTGTGGGCCCTGAAGGGCGATTTGGTTTGCAGCAAAATTACACTCTGGCTCTATCTCAATTTGTCGTTTTTCCGATTCCTCGCATTCTTCTCAATTGTATTGGAGGAGATAGTTGAATAGAAGGGCCCTCCTCTACGACCTTCAACCTCTAATGGGTTTTGAGAAGAAGGCAAGCATAGAGGACGTTAGGAATCCAGGAAAGATTCCTTGAGACATCGACAGAATGGACACAATGATACATAAAACGTTTATATACATGTCTCATATTAAACAAATTCATCCAACCACACATCCAGTATGGAGAGTTGTCAACATAAATACCTGGGTGTGGAGGTGGTTAGAGACGTAGTATTAGCCAGACCCAGTGTGGACGATAACGCAGCCTTCAGCCCAGCTAGGTCTCCACTGCTGCCCTTCCCCGCCTTCCTGTAGCGGGGCTTGGCCCGACGTGACCTCCCCGGGGACGTGGATCCCTTCTGGGGGCAGGAGGGGATGGTCACCTGAGTCATGGAGGAGTCCAGCTTGGGAAGGATCACCTCTGACTTTAACAGGTCTGGTCTACTGGAACAACACAGTGGATTCATAGTGAGAAAAGTCTTTAGTTTCTCTACACTGAGCATGGCTCAATAAAGTCAGTCAAGTTGTCTGCCGTTGCTGATAGCTACTTTATTGAGGGAAAATGTACTCACTATGACTAAGTTATGTGGTTGTCCCACCTACACTACAGTTCAAAAGTTTTGGGTCACATAGAAATGTCCTTGTTTTTGAAAGAAAAGCACATTTTTTTGTCCATTAAAATAACATAATATTTATCAGAAACACAGTGTGGACATTGTTAATGTTGTAAATGACTATTGTAGCTGGAAACGGCTGATTTTTAATGGAATATCTACATAAGCGTACAGAGGCCCATTATCAACAACCATCAGTCCTGTGTTCCAATGGCACGCTCAGTTTATATATATATATTATTATGGTTATGTATATATTCTAAATTCTTTAAAAAAGGTGCTATCTTCAGATGAATGCACTAACTGTAAGTTGCTCTGGATAAGATATCTGCTAAATGACTAAAATGTAGAGAAGAGAAATGAATGCAGATGTTTCCTTTTCCCCTGGTATCCAAAGAAACTATCAACAGTAAAGACTGTGTAATGCCTGTAACAAGTAATACTAGATTATAACTACGCCATGTTCCTGTTACCACAATGTATTTCACTAATCAAAACTACACTGACATGGATTTGAACAACAAATCGTGACAAACTAGTGAGAAGTGTGAACGCCACGTTGGTTTCTCCCTCCTCAGTCTCACCTCTTGCTGTGCGCGGGAAGTTTCTGAGGTACGTTGCGTTTCTTGATGAGCTTCTCCATGGAGTTGGACGAGCGTTCCTGTCTGGAGCTGTGGTGCTTGATGCATCCTGGGTACTTATCCAGTGACTGCTCCCTCCTGGGAAACACGCAACATCCTTTTGTTAGTTTGTTCGTTCATTTCTAAGCCATAAAAAAAAAAAAACATATTGTTGGTATTATATATTATAAACTGGGTGGTTCGAACCCTGAATTCTGATTGGCTGACAGCCATGCTATATCAGACCGTATTTCACGGGTATGACAAAACATTTATTTTTCGTGCTCTAATTACGTTGGTAACCAGTTTATAATAGCAATAAGGCACCTCGGGAGTTTGTGGTATATGGCCAATATACCACGGCTAAGGGCTGTGTCCAGGCACTCCGCGTTATGGTGTCATGGTGTATTGGCCATAAACCACACCCCCTCGTGCCTTTTAAGTTATGGCCATAAACCACACCCCCTCGTGCCTTTTAAGTTATGGCCATAAACCACACCCCCTCGTGCCTTTTAAGTTATGGCCATAAACCACACCCCCTCGTGCCTTTTAAGTTATGGCCATAAACCACACCCCCTCGTGCCTTTTAAGTTATGGCCATAAACCACACCCCCTCGTGCCTTTTAAGTTATGGCCATAAACCACACCCCCTCGTGCCTTTTAAGTTATGGCCATAAACCACACCCCCTCGTGCCTTTTAAGTTATGGCCATAAACCACACCCCTCGTGCCTTTTAAGTTATGGCCATAAACCACACCCCTCGTGCCTTTTAAGTTATGGCCATAAACCACACCCCTCGTGCCTTTTAAGTTATGGCCATAAACCACACCCCTCGTGCCTTTTAAGTTATGGCCATAAACCACACCCCCTCGTGCCATTTAAGTTATGGTCATAAACCACACCCCTCGTGCCTTTTAAGTTATGGCCATAAACCACACCCCTCGTGCCTTATATGTTAATTATACCATGTCTGCTATTCCCTCTAGCTCCATGTGACAGATGACGATGAGTATTGTATACACACGTTTCAAGTTTTAATGTTAAGTCCTCAAAGTACTGCGAAATTCCTTTCTTGCAAACTCAAAACTCAACAATGCAATAATCTATATCAATGTAGGACTATAAAATAACATACGGTAGAAACAAAATTACACCAGATATACAAATAACAAATAAGAACATGAGAAAGTAAGAAGTTATATACAGGGTCAGTTCCAAGAGCATATTAACAATGTACAGGGATACTGGAGTGATGGAGGTAGATATGTATAGGGGGAAGGAGACTATATACAGGGTCAGTACCATATTAACAATGTACAGGGATACTGGAGTGATGGAGGTAGATATGTATAGGGGTAAGGAGACAGGGATACTGGAGTGATGGAGGTAGATATGTATAGGGGGAAGGAGACTATATACAGGGTCAGTACCATATTAACAATGTACAGGGATACTGGAGTGATGGAGGTAGATATGTATAGGGGGAAGGGGACAGGGATACTGGAGTGATGGAGGTAGATATGTATAGGGGGAAGGAGACTATATACAGGGTCAGTACCATATTAACAATGTACAGGGATACTGGAGTGATAGAGGTAGACATGTTTAGGGGTAAGGAGACAGTGATACTGGAGTGATAGAGGTAGATATGTATAGGGGTAAGGAGACAGGGATACTGGAGTGATAGAGGTAGATATGTATAGGGGAAGGAGACAGGGATACTGGAGGGATGGAGGTAGATATGTATAGGGGGAAGGAGACAGGGATACTGGAGTGATAGAGGTAGATATGTATAGGGGGAAGGAGACAGGGATACTGGAGTGATAGAGGTAGATATGTATAGGGGGAAGGAGACAGGGATACTGGAGTGATAGAGGTAGATATGTATAGGGGTAAGGAGACAGGGATACTGGAGTGATAGAGGTAGATATGTATAGGGGCAAGGAGACAGGGATACTGGAGTGATAGAGGTAGATATGTATAGGGGCAAGGAGACAGGGATACTGGAGTGATAGAGGTAGATATGTATAGGGGTAAGGAGACAGGGATACTGGAGTGATGGAGGTAGATATGTATAGGGGGAAGGAGACAGGGATACTGGAGTGATAGAGGTAGATATGTATAGGGGGAAGGAGACAGGGATACTGGAGTGATGGAGGTAGATATGTATAGGGGGAAGGAGACAGGGATACTGGAGTGATAGAGGTAGATATGTATAGGGGGAAGGAGACTATATACAGGGTCAGTACCATATTAACAATGTACAGGGATACTGGAGTGATGGAGGTAGATATGTATAGGGGTAAGGAGACAGGGATACTGGAGTGATAGAGGTAGATATGTATAGGGGGAAGGAGACAGGGATACTGGAGTGATGGAGGTAGATATGTATAGGGGGAAGGAGACTATATACAGGGTCAGTACCATATTAACAATGTACAGGGATACTGGAGTGATGGAGGTAGATATGTATAGGGGGAAGGAGACTATATACAGGGTCAGTACCATATTAACAATGTACAGGGATACTGGAGTGATGGAGGTAGATATGTATAGGGGGAAGGAGACTATATACAGGGTCAGTACCATATTAACAATGTACAGGGATACTGGAGTGATAGAGGTAGATATGTATAGGGGGAAGGAGACAGGGATACTGGAGTGATGGAGGTAGATATGTATAGGGGGAAGGAGACAGGGATACTGGAGTGATAGAGGTAGATATGTATAGGGGGAAGGAGACAGGGATACTGGAGTGATAGAGGTAGATATGTATAGGGGGAAGGAGACAGGGATACTGGAGTGATAGAGGTAGATATGTATAGGGGGAAGGAGACAGGGATACTGGAGTGATAGAGGTAGACATGTTTAGGGGGAAGGAGACAGTGATACTGGAGTGATGGAGGTAGATATGTATAGGGGGAAGGAGACAGGGATACTGGAGTGATGGAGGTAGATATGTATAGAGGGAAGGAGACAGGGATACTGGAGTGATAGAGGTAGATATGTATAGGGGGAAGGAGACAGGGATACTGGAGTGATGGAGGTAGACATGTTTAGGGGTAAGGAGATTATATACAGGGTCAGTACCATATTAACAATGTACAGGGATACTGGAGTGATGGAGGTAGATATGTATAGGGGGAAGGAGACTATATACTGGAGTGATGGAGGGTCAGTACCATATTAACAATGTACAGGGATACTGGAGTGATAGAGGTAGATATGTATAGAGGGAAGGAGACTATATACAGGGTCAGTACCATATTAACAATGTACAGGGATACTGGAGTGATAGAGGTAGATATGTATAGGGGGAAGGAGACTATATACAGGGTCAGTACCATATTAACAATGTACAGGGATACTGGAGTGATGGAGGTAGATATGTATAGGGGGAAGGAGACAGGGATACTGGAGTGATGGAGGTAGATATGTATAGGGGGAAGGAGACAGGGATACTGGAGTGATGGAGGTAGATATGTATAGGGGGAAGGAGACTATATACAGGGTCAGTACCATATTAACAATGTACAGGGATACTGGAGTGATGGAGGTAGATATGTATAGGGGGAAGGAGACAGGGATACTGGAGTGATGGAGGTAGATATGTATAGGGGGAAGGAGACTATATACAGGGTCAGTACCATATTAACAATGTACAGGGATACTGGAGTGATGGAGGTAGATATGTATAGGGGGAAGGAGACTATATACAGGGTCAGTACCATATTAACAATGTACAGGGATACTGGAGTGATGGAGGTAGATATGTATAGGGGGAAGGAGACTATATACAGGGTCAGTACCATATTAACAATGTACAGGGATACTGGAGTGATGGAGGTAGACATGTTTAGGGGTAAGGTGACTAGGCATCAGGATGTATGAAAAACGGCAGCATAAATTATAATTGTCCTGTGAGTGTGCAGAGTCCTGTGAGTGTGCAGAGTCCTGTGAGTGTGTAGAGTCCTGTGAGTGTGTAGAGTCCTGTGAGTGTGCAGAGCCCTTGCAATTTAGCTATTTAGTTAGCTATTTAGTTAGCCATTTAGTAAGCTATTTAGTTTTCTATTTACTTTGCTCTTAAGTTAGCTATTTCGTTAGCTATTTCGTTAGCTATTTAGCAGTCTTATGGCTTGGGGATAGAAGCTGTTCAGGAGCCTGTTGGTGTCAGACTTGATGCACCGGTACCGCTTGCCATGTGGAAGCAGAGAGAACCTTCTAAAGCTTGGTTGTCTGTAGTCTTTAACGATTCTACAGGCCTGCCTTTCACACCGCCTGATATAGAGGTCCTGGATGGACGGGCCCCAGTGATGTACTCAGCCGTCTGCATCACCCTCTGTAGCGCCATGCAATCGAGGGCGGTGCTGTTGCCATACCAAACAGTGATGCAGCCAGTCAAGATGCTCTCAATGGTGCAGCTGTATAACTTTTTTGAGGATTTGAAGGCCAATGCCAAACCTTTTCCATTTCCTGAGGGGGAAGAGGTGCTGTAGCGCCTTCTCCACGACTGTACGTATGTGACTGGACCATTTTAAGTATTTTGTCATTTGGACAATGCTGTGCATTGATTACAGCTCAGTGTTCAACTCCATTGTCCACTCCAAGCTCGTCACCAAGCTTAAGACCCTGGGATTGAACACTTCCCTCTGCAACTGGATCCAGGACTTCCTGAGAGGACGACCCCAGCTCGTGAGGGTAGGCGACACCTCTTCCTGCCATGCTGACCCTCAACACAGAGGCCCCCCAGGGGTGTGTGCTTAGTCCCCTCCTGTACTTCCTGTTCACCCATGACTGCGTGGGACTCCGACACCATCGTTAAGTTTGCTGATCGCTGGTGACAACGAGACGGCCTACAGGGAGGAGATCAGTGACCTGGCAGTGTGGTGCCGGGGCAACAACCTCTCCCTAAACGTCAGTAAGACCAAGGAGCTGATCGTGGACTACAGGAAACGGGGGGGGCGACACCCCAATCCACATCAACGGGGCTGTAGTGGAGCGGGTCGAGAGCTCCAAGTTCCTCGGTGTCCACATCACTAAGGACTTAACATGGTCCACTCACACTCGTACAGTTTTAACATGGATATTGTGTGTAAGGTGTGCAACAATGACTAAGGTTATTACTTGAGTAGCTCCTTCTCCTTGAGCTCCAGCTGTAGCATAACGGCGTTGAGCTCCATGTAGAGGTTGTTGGCTCTCTCCAGCTTCCGCTCATAGTGCTCGCGTATATCCAGGGCATGTCTGGTAGAGAGGGAGAGAGAAAGCCAACGAGACAAATAGGGGTTAATACAAACACATTACAATGCAGCTAGCTATTAATGTACTGTCTGTCTGTACGGTATTTATGTATCTACTGTAGGATTCTTTCTGCATGTTCATTCGCTCCCTCACTAACTCATTCACTTAAATATTAAGGAATTAAACCATCCATCCATTCATCCATCCATCCATTCATCCATATATCCATCCATGCATCATCCATCCATCATCCATCCATCCATCCATCTATCATCCATCCATTAATCCATCATCCATCCATCCACCCATCATCCATCCATTCATCCATCCATCCATCCATCATCCATTCATCCATCATCCATCCATCTATCATCCATCCATCCATCCATCATCCATCTATCTATCATCCATCCATTCATCCATCATCCATCCATCTATCATCAATCCATCCATCCATCCATGCATCCATCATCCATCCATCTATCATCCATCCATTCATCCATCCATGCATCCATCATCCATCATCCATCCATCTATCATCCATCCATCCATCCATCCATCCATCCATGCATCCATCATCCATCTATCATCCATCCATCCATGCATCCATCATCCATCCATCTATCATCCATCCATCATCCATCCATCATCCATCCATCTATCATCCATCCATCCATCCATCCATGCATCCATCATCCATCTATCATCCATCCATCCATCATCCATCCATTAATCCATCATTCATCCATCCATCATCCATCCATCCATCATCCATCCATTAATCCATCATCCATCCATCCATCCATCCATCCATCTATCATCCATCCATCCATTAATCCATCCATCATCCATCCATCATCCATCCATCATCCATCCATTAATCCATCCATCTATCATCCATCCATCATCAATCCATCCATCCATCTATCATCCATCCATCATCCATCCATCCATCTATCATCCATCCATCCATCTATCATCTATCCATCCATTAATCCATCATCCATCCCTCCATCTATCATCCATCCATCATCATCCATCCATCCATCCATCCATCCATCCATCTATCATCCATCCATCCATTAATCCATCATCCATCCATCCATCCATCTATCATCCATCCATCCATGAATCCATCATCCATCCATCTATCATCATCCATCATCCATCCATCCATCCATCTATCATCCATCCATCCATCCATCCATTAATTCATCATCATCCATCCATCCATCCATCCATCTATCATCCATCCATCTATCATCCATCCATCCATCCATTAATCCATCATCCATCCATCCATCTATCATCCATCCATCATCCATCCATCCATCTATCATCCATCTATCATCCATCCATCCATCCATCCATCCATTAATTCATCATCATCCATCTATCATCCATCCATCCATTAATCCGTCATCCATCCATCCATCTATCATCCATCCATCCATCTATCATCCATCCATCCATCCATCCATCTATCATCCATCCATCCATCCATCTATCATCCATCCATCCATCTATCATCCATCCATCCATCCATCATCCATCCATCCATCTATCATCCATCCATCCATTAATTCATCATCATCCATCCATCTATCATCCATCCATCCATCTATCATCCATCTATCCATTAATCCATCATCCATCATCCATCATCCATCCATCCATCTATCATCCACCCATCATCCATCCATCCATCTATCATCCATCCATCATCCATCTATCATCCATCCATCCATCCATCCATCCATCCATTAATTCATCATCATCCATCTATCATCCATCCATCCATTAATCCGTCATCCATCCATCCATCTATCATCCATCCATCCATCTATCATCCATCCATCCATCATCCATCCATCCATCCATCCATCCATCCATCCATCCATCCATCCATCCATCCATCCATCATCCATCTATCATCCATCCATCCATCTATCATCCATCCATCCATCATCCATCCATCCATCTATCATCCATCCATCCATCTATCATCCATCCATCCATCCATCATCCATCCATCCATCCATCCATCCATCTATCATCCATCCATCCATCCATCCATCATCCATCCATCCATCCATCCATCCATCCATCCATCATCCATCTATCATCCATCCATCCATCATCCATCTATCATCCATCCATCTATCATCCATCCATCCATCCATCCATCTATCATCCATCCATCCATCCATCATCCATCCATCCATCATCCATCCATCATCCATCTATCATCCATCCATCCATCATCCATCCATCCATCCATCTATCATCCATCCATCCATCATCCATCTATCATCCATCTATCATCCATCCATCATCCATCCATCCATCTATCATCCATCCATCCATCATCCATCCATCATCCATCCATCCATCCATCCATCATCCATCCATCCATCCATCCATCCATTAATTCATCATCCATCCATCCATCCATGACCCTCTTCCTGTACCTGAGCTCCTCTTTGCGTCGTATAATCATCTCCTCGTCCAGTCTGTGTATACACGTCCCCTCTGATTTGATCTTCTCAAAGTGTTGCTTCACCTCCTCACGCCACTCTGCCTGCAACACAGATACAGCAACAGACGCCGTGTCAGTTAAAACACAGCACCACAGATTATAGTGACAGTTAAAACACAGCACCACAGATTATAGTGTCAGTTAAAACACAGCACCACAGATTATAGTGACAGTTAAAACACAGCAATACAGATTATAGTGTCAGTTAAAACACAGCACCACAGATTATAGTGACAGTTAAAACACAGCAATACAGATTATAGTGTCAGTTAAAACACAGCACCACAGATTATAATGACAGTTAAAACACAGCACCACAGATTATAGTGACAGTTAAAACACAGCAATACAGATTATAGTGTCAGTTAAAACACAGCACCACAGATTATAATGACAGTTAAAACACAGCAATACAGATTATAGTGTCAGTTAAAACACAGCACCACAGATTATAGTGTCAGTTAAAACACAACACCACAGATTATAGTGACAGTTAAAACACAGCAATACAGATTATAGTGTCAGTTAAAACACAGCACCACAGATTATAATGACAGTTAAAACACAGCACCACAGATTATAGTGACAGTTAAAACACAGTAACACAGATTATAGTGTCAGTTAAAACACAGCACCACAAATTATAGTGTCAGTTAAAACACAGCAATACAGATTATAGTGTCAGTTAAAACACAGTAACACAGATTATAGTGTCAGTTAAAACACAGCACCACAGATTATAGTGTCAATTAAAACACAGCACCACAAATTATAGTGTCAGTTAAAACACAGCACCACAGATTATAGTGACAGTTAAAACACAGTAACACAGATTATAGTGTCAGTTAAAACACAGTAACACAGATTATAGTGTCAGTTAAAACACAGCACCACAGATTATATTGTCAGTTAAAACACAGATTATAGTGTCAATTAAAACACAGATTATAGTGTAAATCATAACAGTTAGACAGCAGCATAGACATACCATGTGTGTCAGTCAAAATGAATCCATGTCACAGAGCATCTCAGAACACTTTCTGAACGAAAATACACCGTGGACATTTTCCTGCCTGTGTACCATTCTGACTTTGACAAGTGCCTTTTATCTGCTGTCTGTCTAGTCTTGTCCAAGGACATAAGGGTTTTTAAGAGAGTGTTTGTGTGTGGTCGTGTGCAGGTCCGTTCGTCCGTCACGGTCCATCTGTGTGTGTGTGGCTCTTGTTATTAAGCTAATGGAGTTTGAGAGCACTCTGCTCTGCCTGCAGCCACCCCTCTCATCCCTCATTCCTTTATGTCCTCCTTGCCCTGCCTCCCCCTCCCTGCCTCTCCTTCCTTCCCTCCCTCTGCCTCTCCTCCCCCCCTCCCCTGCCTCTCCTTCCTTCCCCTCCTCCCTGCCTCTCCTCCTCCCCCTCCTCCCTGCCTCTCCTTCCCTCCCTCCTCCCTGCCTCTCCTTCCCTCCCTCTGCCTCTCCTTCCCTGCCTCTCCTTCCTTCCCTCCTCCCTGCCTCTCCTTCCCTCCCTCCCTCCCTGCCTCTCCTTCCCTCCCTCCTCCCTGCCTCTCCTTCCCTCCCTCCTCCCTGCCTCTCCTTCCCTCCCCCCTCCCTGCCTCTCCTTCCCCCTCCCTCCTCCCTGCCTCTCCTTCCCTCCCTCCTCCCTGCCTCTCCTTCCCTCCCTCCTCCCTGCCTCTCCTTCCCTGCCTCTCCTTCCCTGCCTCTCCTTCCCTCCCCTCTCCCCTCCCTTCTCCCTGCCTCTCCTTCCCTGCCTCTCCTTCCCTCCTCCCCTGCCTCTCCTTACCTGCCTATCCTTCCCTCATCCCTGCCTCTCCTTCCCTCCCCCTGCCTCTCATTCCCTCCTCCCTGCCTCTCCTTCCCTGCCTCTCCTTCCCTCTTCCCTGCCTCTCCTTCCCTGCCTCTCCTCCCCTCCTCCCTGCCTCTCCTTCCCTGCCTCTCCTTCCCTCCTCCCTGCCTCTCCTCCCCTCCTCCCTGCCTCTCCTTCCCTCCTCCCTGCCTCTCCTTCCCTCCTCCCATCCTTCTCTCCACATCTTCTCCTCTCCTCCCAACCCCTTCTACCTGCCTCTCCTCCACATTAAAGCAATCAATAGAATAGACTGTAGCAGCTAATACTTCTTGCTGCCATCACAAGAAAAATCCATTATGAGAGGAGAGGGGGGGGGAGGATGAAAGGGGGAGGGTGGAGAAAGAAAGAGAGAAGAAAGGGAGGGGGCGGGAGGGGTGAGTGAGAGGGCAGGAGGAGAAGAGAAAGGGAAAGGCGAAAAGAGAGGGGGAGGAAGAGGAGAGGGGAGAGAATAAAGTGGAAGTGAGAGAGAAGAGAGAGAGATGAGTAGGAAAGGAGGAGATGGAGAGAGAAGAGAGAGAGGAGAAGGGGGGGAGAGAGAAGAGAGAGAGAGGTGTAGGGAAGGAGGAGAGAGAGAGGAGTAAGGAGGGAGAGAGAAGAGAGAGAGGAGAAGGGAGGGAGAGAGAAGAAAGAGAGTAGGGAAGGAGAAGGAAGAGAGAGAGAGGAGTAAGGAGAGAGAGGAGTAGGGAAGGAGGAGAGGCAGAGAGGAGAAGGGAAGGAGGAGAGGCAGAGAGTGGAGGAGAGGCAGAGAGAGGAGTAGGGAAGGAAGAGGGGCAGGGAGAGGAGTAGGGAAGGAGGAGAGGCAGAGAGAGTAGGGAAGGAGGAGAGGCAGAGAGAGGAGTAGGGAAGGAGGAGAGGCAGAGAGAGGAGTAGGGAAGGAGGAGAGGCAGAGAAAGGAGGATGGAAGGAGGAGAGAGAGGAGTAGGGAAGGAAGAGAGGCAGAGAGAGGAATAGGGAAGGAGGAGAGGCAGAGAGAGGAGTAGGGAAGGTGGAGAGGCAGAGAAAGGAGGAGAGTAGGAGGAGAGAGAGAGGAGTAGGGAAGGAGGAGAGGCAGAGAGAGGAGTAGGGAAGGAGGAGAGGCAGAGAGAAGAGTAGGGAAGGAGGAGAGGCAGAGAGAGGAGTAGGGAAGGTGAAGAGGCAGAGAAAGGAGGAGGGTAGGAGGAGAGACAGAGAGAGGAGTAGGGAAGGAGGAGAGGCAGAGAGAAGAGAGGGAAGGAGGAGAGAGAGGAGTAGGGAAGGAGGAGAGGCAGAGAGAGGAGGAGGGAAGGAGGAGAGGCAGAGAGAGGAGGAGGGAAGGAGGAGAGGCAGAGAGAGGAGAGGGAAGGAGGAGAGGCAGAGAGAGGAGTAGGGAAGGAGGAGAGGCAGAGAGAGGAGTAGGGAAGGAGGAGAGGCAGAGAGAGGAGTAGGGAAGGAGGAGAGGCAGAGAGAGGAGTAGGGAAGGAGGAGAGGCAGAGAGAGGAGGAGGGAAGGAGGAGAGGCAGAGAGAGGAGTAGGGAAGGAGGAGAGACAGAGAGAGGAGTAGGGAAGGAGGAGAGGCAGAGAGAGGAGTAGGGAAGGAGGAGAGGCAGAGAGAGGAGTAGGGAAGGTGGAGAGGCAGAGAAAGGAGGAGGGTAGGAGGAGAGAGAGAGGAGTAGGGAAGGAGGAGAGGCAGAGAGAGGAGTAGGGAAGGAGGAGAGGCAGAGAGAAGAGTAGGGAAGGAGGAGAGGCAGAGAGAGGAGTAGGGAAGGTGGAGAGGCAGAGAAAGGAGGAGGGTAGGAGGAGAGAGAGGAGTAGGGAAGGAGGAGAGAGAGGATTAGGGAAGGAGGAGAGGCAGAGAGACGAGGAGGGAAGGAGGAGAGGCAGAGAGAGGAGTAGGGAAGGAGGAGAGACAGAGAGAGGAGTAGGGAAGGAGGAGAGGCAGAGAGAAGAGTAGGGAAGGAGGAGAGAGAGGAGTAGGGAAGGTGGAGAGGCAGAGAGAGGAGGAGGGAAGGAGGAGAGGCAGAGAGAGGAGGAGGGAAGGAGGAGAGGCAGAGAGAAGAGAAGGGAAGGAGGAGAGGCAGAGAGAGGAGTAGGGAAGGAGGAGAGGCAGAGAGAGGAGTAGGGAAGGAGGAGAGGCAGAGAGAGGAGTAGGGAAGGAGGAGAGGCAGAGAGAGGAGTAGGGAAGGAGGAGAGGCAGAGAAAGGAAGAGGGAAGGAGGAGAGGCAGAGAATGGAGGAGGGACGGAGGAGAGGCAGAGAGAGGAGTAGGGAAGGAGGAGAGGCAGAGAGAGGAGTAGGGAAGGAGGAGAGGCAGAGAGAGGAGAAGGGAAGGAGGAGAGACAGAGAGAGGAGTAGGGAAGGAGGAGAGGCAGAGAGAGAGGAGGGAAGGAGGAGAGGAGGAGGAGGGAGGAGGAGAGGGAAGGAGGAGAGACAGAGAGAGGAGTAGGGAAGGAGGAGAGGCAGAGAGAGGAGGAGGGAAGAGGAGAGGGAGGAGGAGGGAAGGAGTAGGGAAGGAGGAGAGACAGAGAGAGTAGGGAAGGAGGAGAGGCAGAGAGAGGAGGAGGGAAGGAGGAGAGGGAGGAGGAGAGGCAGAGAGATGGCAGTTTTGGGGCTGGTATTTGCGTCACTAGATGCCATCAGGTTCAGAAGCAACGGGACGCAGCCAGGAGGAAATGAATCAGGAAAACTGATGTGTGTTTATTGGGGTCGTGCTTATGTGACTGCCTGTGTAATTGCATGCACGGGCACTTGTCCATCAGCTTGTAATTTTACAAGGCAACATATATCTTTCCTCGACAGACAGCAGGGAAATTGGTATTGAGTGAGAGAGAGAGAAAGAGCTGCTAGTTGGCTTTAGTAGGAACAGTATTCTTTCTGTATTCATAGAGACTCACTACTATACTATAGTGTCCTTTGTCATAAACCAGGCATAGTCATAAACCAGGCATAGTCATTGCGCGTCGTGCGAGACCCATGCTTCTCTCTGCGACTTGATTGGCGGCTTGCGGTAATAATCTGAAAGAACTTGTTTTGTTTTCCTCAGTCAGCTGAATGTGCCACTTACTTCATAGAACCGTGGTCATGTAAATAACCTTTAGCGTCTTGGGACAAACAGAGAGATAAAAGCGGGTTCTGGCGCGTCTTGAATTTGTTTTCATTCTAGGAATTACCAACTATGAGCCCCATACCCTGAGTTTATACATAGGAGCCCCATATAGGAGTTTATACCTGTGTTCTGTTTCCATGTACAACATAACCTGTGCAGGACTCGGTAGGAATGCAGAGTGAGAAATCTGCACAGGATAAGATTGTTTGATGTTTTCCTCAACTTTTCAATACCTTTCTGATGCACATTTCAATCACTCCACAGCATACTTCCTTCGATCCACACAGCAATATCTGGCAAATCTGGTGCAGTCCACGAGGAGGAGATGCACTGCAGTACTTAATGCAGCTGGTGGCCACACCAGATACTGACTGTTACTTTTGATGTTGACACCGCCTTTGTTCAGGGACACATTATTCCATTTCTGTTAGTCACATGTCTGTGAAACTTGTTTAGTTTTTGTCTCAGTTGTTGAATCTTATTTACACGTTAAGTTTGCTGAAAATAAACGCAGTTGACAGTGAGTTTATCTTAAATATCATGTATGAATCTGTTTAATTTCATGTTTTGAATCAATTTGACTTTGTGACCCCCCACACAACCCATGTTCTCCGATGGGGTATGGCGGCTCGCCCAGTGATTTTGTTTTACAAAAGTGTCTCTCTTGGAAATATTAGTGACATAAACCTTTATAACTCTAAAATGAACATTTCATTTAAAGATGGCTGTCCTGTAGTCATGTTGCCAGCGTGTCAATTGCCATTCTAGTACTCTGTTTACTCATGTGACAGTACCTGAGATTTGAAGTATGTCTCCTGTGGGGTAGACAGCAGGTCAGCGGAGGCGATGTCCAAGTGCAGTAAGATCTGTCTGAATGAAGGTCTGTTCCTGGGCTTACTGCTCCTGGAGGCAGATACACACATATCTTTAAATACAACTACAATGTACAACATCTACATCTTCTGATTACTTAAAATCCTCTTCTATTTGTTAAACATGTTCATGCCCTGTCCTCCCATCCCCTCTTTATGCCTGTACCCTCCCTCCCTCCCTCCCTCCCTCCCTCCCTCCCTCCCTCCCTCCCTCCCTCCCTCCCTCCCTCCCTCCCTCCCTCCCTCCCTCCCATCCCTCTGTCTCACCAGCACTGTCTCAGCAGTATCTTGAATCCGTCTGGGCAGCTCTCTGGGACAGGTAGGTTCAGGCTATTGTTTCCCACCCCCCAGATGATGGCTGAAGAGTCCACGTCTTTATACGGCACCTCTCCGGTCAACATCTCCCATAGCACCACACCAAACGACCTGCAGAGAGAAGGAGAGAGATGCCATGAGTCCATACTACTCTTTAAAATGAACACTTCTGGACAGTAAAGATGGGTTTTCAGGAGCCAGTGTGAAAAACAACATCTGCATCGTTTGTATTATAGCCTCTTCCATGTGTCCTAATACCCTCGTGCTTACAATATAGTTTCCCATTTTATACAAAAACAAGGCTGTGTAGGCTACATGTTTGTGTGAAAAGTGCCAGTCGGTCAGTGTGTGTTTATGTGTGTACTGGGCTCCCCTGGCTTTTAGCCCTAGTCTTCCCGGTGCCAGGGTGTGGCTCTTCCCCTGCCGTCGGGTAGAGGATGGGGGATAAGGGAGGTCCCGTCCCAGGGGAGTAACTATGGAAAGGTTGTTGTTGATGACACCTTGGATCTGGATCACCACGGCAACTCTGGTGCACACCAATAGTATTGTGGGGGAGGGAGAAAGCACCAATAGCATCATGTGGGAGGGAGGAAGCACCAATAGTATTGTGGGGAGGGAGAAAGCACCAATAGCATCATGTGGGAGGGAGAGAACACCAATAGCATCATGTGGGAGGGAGGAAGCACCAATAGCATCATGTGGGAGGGAAAAAGCAGCAATAGCATCATGTGGGAGGGAGAGAACACCAATAGCATCATGTGGGAGGGAGAGAACACCAATAGCATCATGTGGGAGGGAGAGAACACCAATAGCATCATGTGGGAGGGAGAGAACACCAATAGCATCATGTGGGAGGGAGAGAACACCAATAGCATCATGTGGGAGGGAGAGAACACCAATAGCATCATGTGGGAGGGAGAGAACACCAATAGCATCATGTGGGAGGGAGAGAACACCAATAGCATCATGTGGGAGGGAGAGAACACCAATAGCATCATGTGGGAGGAGAGAACACAATAGCATCATGTGGGAGGGAGAGAACACCAATAGCATCATGTGGGAGGGAGAGAACACCAATAGCATCATGTGGGAGGAACACCAATAGCATCATGTGGGAGGAGAGAACACCAATAGCATCATGTGGGAGGGAGAGAACACCAATAGCATCATGTGGGAGGGAGAGAACACCAATGGGAGGGAGAGCATCATAGCATCATGGGAGGGAGAGAACACCAATAGCAGCATGTGGGAGGGAGAGAACACCAATAGCATCATGTGGGAGGGAGAGAACACCAATAGCATCATGTGGGAGGGAGAGAACACCAATAGCATCAGGATGTCTTTGCCACAGTCTTTGTCACAGTCTTTGTCACAGTCTTTGTCACAGTCTTTGTCACAGTCTTCGTCACAGTCTTTGCCACAGTCTTTGTCACAGTCTTTGCCACAGTCTTTGTCACAGTCTTTGCCACAGTCTTTGTCACAGTCTTTGTCACAGTCTTTGTCACAGTCTTTGTCACAGTCTTTGCCACAGTCTTTGTCACAGTCTTTGTCACAGTCTTTGTCACAGTCTTTTCCACAGTCTTTGCCACAGTCTTTGTCACAGTCTTTGCCACAGTCTTTGTCACAGTCTTTGCCACAGTCTTTGTCACAGTCTTTGTCACAGTCTTTGTCACAGTCTTTGTCACAGTCTTTGTCACAGTCTTTGCCACAGTCTTTGTCACAGTCTTTGCCACAGTCTTTGTCACAGTCTTTGTCACAGTCTTTGTCACAGTCTTTGCCACAGTCTTTTTCACAGTCTTTGTCACAGTCTTTGTCACAGTCTTTGCCACAGTCTTTGTCACAGTCTTTGTCACAGTCTTTGTCACAGTCTTTGCCACAGTCTTTGTCACAGTCTTTGTCACAGTCTTTGCCACAGTCTTTGTCACAGTCTTTGCCACAGTCTTTGTCACAGTCTTTGCCACAGTCTTTGACACAGTCTTTGCCACAGTCTTTGTCACAGTCTTTGTCACAGTCTTTGTCACAGTCTTTGCCACAGTCTTTGTCACAATGCCCTTTATGCAATGGTTTCCTTAGGAACACTCTCGTTAAAATGGAGTTTGTAAAAATGACTTCTCATTTTACCGTCTACAGAAGACCCAATGTACTTTTATATATAGCCAGAAGTCTGGCCCAACTGTCAGAGCATGTTAAGGCAGACCAGACAGAACAAACAGCACACCTCAAATCATCTTTTCTCTCAGAATACACAGCGATAAGGGCAGGACATAATGTAGACCGGTAATGTAGAACCAGAGATAGATACATACTGTCTACATTCTCCTCTTAGTTCGCGTGTCAAACTCGAGCCTATTTGAACCGGCCCGAGGGTGGTGTTGGGGGGAAAACGACGTCAGTCTACATTTAAGTGAGAAAACAAAAACATCAAAACTGTGTAGAAATGATCATGGACCTACATTTATATAGTTGAAAGCATTGATTGTAAGACCCTAAATTAGAGTGTTACTAAAATGTTCACAAAAAAAAATCTGTTAAAATGTGTGGAAATCAGACTCTACCATCCGACTCTGGGAGAAATCACTCTCTCATCTTTCAGTCGTGTAGGATCAGTGTGAAATCAGACCCTCCCCATATCCAGTGTAGTGTGCTCTAGGCCCAGGGCCAGGACACAGGCTATAGAAAGGATATTTCAGCCTCTCCAGAGCACAAGAGCATCTGGCAAATCAATAATTGAATTAGCCAGCATTCCTCTCTAAGGAGGGAGGGAGGGAGATATGGATGGATGGAGAAGGAAACAGAAATAAATAAACAGAAAGGCAGGGTCGGCTCAAGGCACTCTGGATAAGAGCGGTCGCTAAAATTATAAATATTATACTTAAATGATTTGTAAAGATTTTATTTTATTTAACCTTTATTTTAACAGGTCTCTTTTTCAGATGGGTTGATATCAAACTAAATAATGCTATAAAGCACGAAGGAAAATGTAAGAAGGTGTTTTCTCTTACCAGATGTCGACCTTCTCTGATACAGGTTCGTTCCTGATCACCTCTGGGGCCATCCAGGCCACCGTACCGGCGAACGACATCTTGGTGCTCTTATCACTCATCTCCTTAGACGTCCCGAAGTCAGAGATTTTCACCGCATCATCATAGGTGATCAACATACTAGAATAGAGTATACAGGCACAGTCAGGGGAAGGTACGGTAGCCACAGAGAGACAGTCAGGGGAAGGTACGGTAGCCACAGAGAGACAGTCAGGGGAAGGTACGGTAGATACAGAGAGACAGTCAGGGGAAGGTACGGTAGCCACAGAGAGACAGTCAGGGGAAGGTACGGTAGATACAGAGAGACAGTCAGGGGAAGGTACGGTAGATACACAGGCACAGTCAGGGGAAGGTACGGTAGCCACAGAGTGACAGTCAGGGGAAGGTACGGTAGATACAGAGAGACAGTCAGGGGAAGGTACGGTAGATACACAGGCACAGTCAGGGGAAGATACGGTAGCCACAGAGAGACAGTCAGGGGAAGGTACGGTAGCCACAGAGAGACAGTCAGGGGAAGGTACGGTAGCCACAGAGAGACAGTCAGGGGAAGGTACGAATAGCCACAGAGAGACAGTCAGGGGAAGGTACGGTAGATACAGAGAGACAGTCAGGGGAAGGTACGGTAGCCACAGAGAGACAGTCAGGGGAAGGTACGAATAGCCACAGAGAGACAGTCAGGGGAAGGTACGGTAGCCACAGAGAGACAGTCAGGGGAAGGTACGGTAGCCACAGAGAGACAGTCAGGGGAAGGTACGGTAGTCACAGAGAGACAGTCAGGGGAAGGTATGGTAGCCACAGAGAGACAGTCAGGGGAAGGTATGGTAGTCACAGAGAGACAGTCAGGGGAAGGTACGGTAGTCACAGAGAGACAGTCAGGGGAAGGTACGGTAGCCACAGAGAGACAGTCAGGGAAGGTACGGTAGCCACAGAGAGACAGTCAGGGGAAAGTACGGTAGATACAGAGAGACAGTCAGGGGAAGGTACGGTAGATACAGAGAGACAGTCAGGGGAAGGTACGAATAGCCACAGAGAGACAGTCAGGGGAAGGTACGGTAGATACAGAGAGACAGTCAGGGGAAGGTACGGTAGCCACAGAGAGACAGTCAGGGGAAGGTACGAATAGCCACAGAGAGACAGTCAGGGGAAGGTACGGTAGATACAGAGAGACAGTCAGGGGAAGGTACGGTAGCCACAGAGAGACAGTCAGGGAAGGTACGAATAGCCACAGAGAGACAGTCAGGGGAAGGTACGGTAGCCACAGAGAGACAGTCAGGGGAAGGTACGGTAGCCACAGAGAGACAGTCAGGGGAAAGTACGGTAGTCACAGAGAGACAGTCAGGGGAAGGTATGGTAGCCACAGAGAGACAGTCAGGGGAAGGTACGGTAGCCACAGAGAGACAGTCAGGGAAGGTACGGTAGCCACAGAGAGACAGTCAGGGGAAGGTATGGTAGATACAGAGAGACAGTCAGGGGAAGGTACGGTAGCCACAGATAGACAGTCAGGGGAAGGTACTGTAGCCACAGAGAGACAGTCAGGGGAAGGTACTGTAGCCACAGAGAGACAGTCAGGGGAAGGTACGGTAGCCACAGAGAGACAGTCAGGGGAAGGTACGGTAGCCACAGAGAGACAGTCAGGGGAAGGTATGGTAGTCACAGAGAGACAGTCAGGGGAAGGTACGGTAGCCACAGAGAGACAGTCAGGGAAGGTACGGTAGCCACAGAGAGACAGTCAGGGGAAGGTATGGTAGATACAGAGAGACAGTCAGGGGAAGGTATGGTAGTCACAGAGAGACAGTCAGGGGAAGGTACTGTAGCCACAGAGAGACAGTCAGGGGAAGGTACTGTAGCCACAGAGAGACAGTCAGGGGAAGGTACGGTAGCCACAGAGAGACACAACACAGTCCCTAGAACTAATCAAATGTCTCATACAAGAATATGATATTGAGGTCTGGTAACACCCCTAAAACATATGATATTCAATGTTATCTACTTCCTGTACCACCATATGTTTGGCATGACAAGGAACACAACAGAGGTAATTGGCTCAAGCACATATAGATCTGCTCCCAAGCTAAAGCATAGTTATCATGGACTACTTACTTGGGCGACTTGAGGTCTCTGTGGATGATCTTGTGGAGGTGGAGGTAGTTCATGCCTCCTGCCATGCCCATGGCCCAGTCGATGAGCAGGGAGGGGGTGATGTTCCTACCCGCCCTCAGCACCTCGTACAGCTGGCCCTGGGCACAGTACTCCATTAGGATACAGTAACACGGGGCCTGGGTGCAGATACCCCTGAATGGAGGAGAGCAGAGAGGGAGGAGAGGGAAGAGCGAGGAGAGAAGGAAGGGAGGATTAGTAACACAGTTCTCCATTAAGGTAATATAAATAGCACGGGCCTGGGTATATTCTATTGTATTCTACTGTACTGTCTTCTACTATATTATACTTTACTGTACAGTATTCTACTGTACTGAATTCTACTGTACTGTATTCTACTGTACTGTATTCTTCTGTATTATACTCTACATTACTGTATTCTACTGTACTGTATTCTACTATATTATACTTTACTGTACTGTACTCTACTGTACTGTATTCTTCTGTATTATACTCTACATTACTGTATTCTACTGTATTCTAATGTGATGTATTCTAATGTATTGTACTTTATTATACTCTACTGTACTATATTCAACTCTATTCTACTGTACTGTATTCTACTGTATTATATTCTACTGTACTGTATTATTCTACTGTATTATATTCTACTGTACATTACTGTATTTTACTGTACTGTATTCTACTGTAATGTATTCTAATCTACTGTATTATATTGTATTATACTCTACTGTACTGTATTCTACTGTACTGTATTCTACTGTATTGTACTGTATTATACTCTACTGTACTGTATTCTACTGTACTGTATTGTACTGTATTATACTCTACTGTACTGTATTCTACTGTATTATACTCTACATTACTGTATTTTACTGTACTGTATTCTACTGTAATGTATTCTAATCTACTGTATTATACTGTATTATACTCTACTGTACTGTATTCTACTGTACTGTATTCTACTGTATTGTACTGTATTATACTCTACTGTACTGTATTCTACTGTATTATACTATACTGTACTGTATTATACTGTATTACACTCTAATGTACTGTATTCTACTCTACTGTACTGTATGCTACTGTATTATACTCTACTGTATTCTACTCTAATGTATTGTATTCTACTGTATTATATTCTACTGTACTGTACTCTAATGTACTGTATTCTACTGTATTATACTCTACTGTACTGTATTCTACTCTACTGTACTGTATTCTACTGTACTGTATTCCACTGTATTGTACTCTACTGTATTCTACTGTATTCTACTGTACTATACTGTGCGGTATTCTACTGTACTGTATTCTACTGTATTATACTCTACTGTACTGTATTCTACTGTACTGTATTCTACTGTATTGTACTCTACTGTACTGTAGTCTACTGTATTCTACTGTACTGTATTCTACTGTATTCTACTGTACTATACTGTGCGGTATTCTACTGTACTGTATTCTACTGTATTGTACTCTACTGTACTGTAGTCTACTGTACTGTATTTTACAGTATTAGACTGTACTGTATTATACTGTACTGTTTTCTACTGTATTATACAGTATTGTACTCTACTGTACTGTAGTCTACTGTATTCTACTATACTGTATTTTACAGTATTAGACTGTACTGTATTCTACTGTACTGTATTCTTACTTGAAGGTGATGATGTTGGGGTGTTTGAGTTTTCTCAGATGTCTGATGTCTGTCTCCTTGATGTCTCGAACCTTCTTCACAGCTACTTCCTGTCCGTGGAGTTTACCCAGGAAGACGGCCCCCTGGGCCCCGCTCCCTACCCACTGCAGCTCAGAGATGTCCTCAAACGGCACCTCCCAGAGCTCTGGAGAGGAGGGAGGGAGGGAGGGAGGGGAGAGAGAGAGAGAGAGAGAGAGAGAGAGAGAGAGAGAGAGAGAGAGAGAGAGAGAGAGAGAGAGAGAGGGGGAGAGAGAAAGACAGAGAGAGAGAGAGAGACAGGGAGAGAGAGACACAGAGAGAGAGAGAGAGACAGGGAGAGAGAGAGAGACAGGAGAGAGAGAGAGAGAGAGAGAGAGAGAGAGAGAGAGAGAGAGAGAGAGACAGGGAGAGAGAGAGAGACATGGAGAGAGAGAGACAGGGAGAGAGAGAGACAGGGAGAGAGAGAGAGAGAGAGAGAGAGAGAGAGAGAGAGAGAGAGACAGAGAGAGAGAGAGAGACAGGAGAGAGAGCGAGAGAGACAGGGAGAGAGAGAGAGAGACAGACAGACAGACAGACAGAGAGAGACACAGATAGAGAGAGAGAGAGAGAGAGAGAGAGAGAGAGAGAGAGAGAGAGAGAGAGAGAGAGAGAGAGAGAGAGAGAGAGAGAGAGAGAGAGAGAGAGGCAGGGGGAGAGAGAGAGAGAGAGAGAGAGAGAGAGAGAGAGAGGCAGGGGGAGAGAGAGAGAGAGAGAGAGAGAGAGAGAGAGAGAGAGAGAGAGAGAGAGAGAGAGAGAGAGAGAGAGAACAAAAAGAGAGAGATCAGTGACATACAGTACTGGTAGACAAAAAGGGTCCAAACATCCAGTTTAAGAGGGAATGAGTGAGTCAATACTTTGAGAATGACAGTTACAACTCGACCAAAATATAAAACGCAAAAGGTTCGTCACGTGTTTCATGAGCTGAAATAAAAGTTCCCAGAAATGTTCCATACACATAAAAAGCTTATTTCTCTCAAAAATGTGGTGCACACATTTGTTTACATCCTCGTTATTAAGCATTTCTCCATTGCCAAGATAATCCATCCACCTGACAGGTGTGGCATATCAAGAAGCTAATTAAACAGCATGATTACAGGTGCACCTTGTGCTGGGGACAATAAAAGGCCCTTCTAAAATGTGCCGTTTTGTCACACAACACAATGCCACAGATGTCTCATGTTTTGAAGGGCGCAGTGCATTGGCATGCTGACGGCAGGAATGTCCAGCAGAGCTGTTGCCAGGAAATAGAATGTTCAGTTCTCTACCATAAGTCGCCTCCAAAGTCGTTTTTTGAGAATTTGGCAGTGCATCCAAACGGCAGTACATCCGCAGACCACGTGTAACTAACTACGCAAGCCCAGGACCTCCACATCCGGCTTCTTCACCTGCGGGATCGTCTGAGGAGGGTAAGGGGGTGTGCTGAGGAGAATTTCTGTCTATAATAAAGCTTTTTTTGTGAGGGGAAAACTCATTCAGATTTTCTGGGCCTGGCTCCCCAGTGGGTGGGCCTATGCCCTCCCAGGCCACCCATGGCTACACCCCTGCCCAGTCATGTGAAAGCCATAGATTAGAGCCTAATGAATTTATTTAAAGTTACTGATATCATTCTATGTTACGTTTATATTTTTGTTCAGTATAAAAAACAAATATTTCCGATATTGCTAAATCTAGGATAGACACCATTCCTTGACATACAGTATCCATCTTCCTTTAAATTATCGACATAGTCTCAGTATAAGCCATGTACGAAAGAAAGACAATTACAAACAACAGAATATAAAAATTGTACTTCGTATGAAAACCATTTGGTAATCATTTATAGACTCCTAAAAGACTAATCAATCAACACAGATCATTAATCATTCATGGTCGTCTTGGTTAATTTGACAAATGTATCTGAAAATTCCCCCGGTGCAGGAAGGGACTAAAGCAGTGAATTCTACATCCTGTCTCCCCTCACCAGGCAGACTTCACATCCCCGACCCCATCACCCCCTTCCCCCTTCCCACTCCATATCCCTCCCCCATCAACCCCTTCCCCCTTCCCACTCCATATCCCTCCCCCATCACCCCCTTCACCCCCTTCCCACTCCATATCCCTCCCCCATCACCCCCCTTCCCCCTTCCCACTCCATATCCCTCCCCCCATCACCCCCTTCACCCCCCTTCCCACTCCATATCCCTCCCCCATCACCCCTCTTCCCCCTTCCCACTCCATATCCCTCCCCCATCACCCCCTTCCCCTTCCCACTCCATATCCCTCCCCCATCACCCCCTTCACCCCCTTCCCACTCCATATCCCTCCCCCATCACCCCCTTCCCCTTCCCACTCCATATCCCTCCCCCATCACCCCCTTCCCCCTTCCCACTCCATATCCCTACCCCCATCACCCCCCTTCCCCCTTCCCACTCCATATCCCTACCCCCATCACCCCTTCCCACTCCATATCCCTCCCCATCACCCCCTTCCCCTTCCCACTCCATATCCCTCCCCCATCACCCCCTTCCCCCTTCCCACTCCATATCCCTCCCCCATCACCCCCTTCCCCTTCCCACTCCATATCCCTACCCCCATCACACCCCTTCCACTCCATATCCCTCCCCCATCACCCCCTTCCCACTTCATATCCCTCCCCCATCACCCCCCTTCCCACTCAATATCCCTCCCCCATCACCCCCCTTCCCACTCCATATCCCTCCCCCATCACCCCCTTCCCACTCCATATCCCTCCCCATCACCCCACTTCCCACTCCATATCCCCTCCCCCATCACCCCCTTCCCACTCCATATCCCTCCCCCATCCCCCTTCCCACTCCATATCCCTCCCCCATCACCCCCTTCCCCCTTCCCACTCCATATCCCTCCCCCCATCACCCCCTTCCCCTTCCCACCCATATCCCTCCCCATCACCCCACTTCCCACTCCATATCCCTCCCCCATCACCCCCTTCCCACTCCATATCCCTCCCCATCACCCCCTTCCCACTCCATATCCCTCCCCATCACCCCCCTTCCCCTTCCCACTCCATATCCCTCCCCCATCACCCCCTTCCCCTTCCCACTCCATATCCCTCCCCATCACCCCACTTCCCACTCCATATCCCTCCCCCATCACCCCCCTTCCCACTCCATATCTCTCCCCTATCACCCCCTTCCCACTCCATATCCCTCCCCCATCACCCCCTTCCCCCTTCCCACTCCATATCCCTCCCCCATCACCCCCATCACCCCCTTCCCACTCCATATCCTCCCCATCACCCCCTTCCCCCTTCCCACTCCATATCCCTCCCCATCACCCCCTTCCCCCTTCCCACTCCATATCCCTCCCCCATCACCCCCCTTCCCCCTTCCCACTCCATATCCCTCCCCCATCACCCCCTTCACCCCCTTCCCACTCCATATCCCTCCCCCATCACCCCCTTCCCCCTTCCCACTCCATATCCCTCCCCCATCACCCCCTTCCCACTCAATATCCCCTTCCCCATCACCCCCTTCCCACTCAATATCCCTCCCCATCACCCCCTTCCCACTCCATATCCAGACCCCATCAACCCCTTCTCACTCCATATCCCTCCCCTATCACCCCCCCACTACCCATCCCCAACACACCCCTCCCTAGGGAATCCCTCCCCCTCCTCTGCTACCTTTCTATATTAGCCTCCCAAATCCCCTCTTCCCTCACCCCTCCTTTCCCCTTTCCTCACCCTCTCCTCCTCCTCCTCTCCTCCTCTCATCCCCATTCTCCCGTTCCCTCTCTCCTCCTCCTCTCCTCCCTCCTCCTCTCCTCCTCCTCCTCTCCTCCTCCTCCTCTCCTCCTCCTCTCCTCCTCTCATCCATATTCTCCCGTTCCCTCTCTCCACACCCCTCCAGAGTACAGGAGTCTTGTTACAGTCCCTTTGCCACAATGGCACTAAGCAGGATTTAGAGTGGAAAGCGTATTGGAATACCCCTGTATTGGACAAAAATGAATGGCATGTCATTGGCATCGGACAAACCATATACACATTGGCCAATACCACCCAATTCGGCGTTGATTCATCCAAAGTGTATTGCAAATGCCATATGGTAATTGCCAGTTGTAACACTTTAAAAATTCAACAGGGGGCAAATGCGCTCCACCGGGGTTTTTCATATTGGATATGTAACCCAAATTAATGTCCAAAAGTAAAATTTTGAAAAAATGAACTTTTTTCAAAAACTTATCACCCCTTAAAAAGTGCTTTCTGGACCGTTTTTCGAAATTCTTTCGATTTTTTTGTCAATTACACATGTGTAAGAACTGTATGAATATACTTTTGTCCAATTTTATTATCATAATTTTTTTAATTTTTTTATATGCGCATAAGGAATATGTTTTGTCCAATTCCAATATGATTTCATAGGAAGTCAAAAGTCAAAAGTCAAAAATGTCAAAATTTTGTAAAAACTTCACACACCCATAAAAAGTGCTTTCTGGACCGTTTTTCGAAATTCTTTCGATTTTTTGTCAATTACACATGTGTAAGAACTGTATGAATATACTTTTGTCCAATTTTATTATCATAATTTTTTTTTTTTTACATGCGCATAAGGAATATGTTTTGTCCAATTCCAATATGATTTCATAGGAAGTCAAAGTCAAAAGTCAAAAATGTCAAAATTTTGTAAAAACTTCACACACCCTTAAAAAGTGCTTTCTGGACCGTTTTTTGAAATTCTTTCAATTTTTTGTCAATTACACATGTGTAAGAACTGTATGAATATACTTTTGTCCAATTTTATTATCATAATTTTTTTTTTTTTTTTTACATGCGCATAAGGAATATGTTTTGTCCAATTCCAATATGATTTCATAGGAAGTCAAAGTCAAAAGTCAAAAATGTCAAAATTTTGTAAAAACTTCACACACCCTTAAAAAAGTGCTTTCTGGACCGTTTTTGAAATTCTTTCAATTTTTTTGTCAATTACACATGTGTAAGAACTGTATGAATATACTTTTGTCCAATTTTATTATCATATTTTTTTATATATTTTTTTAAATTGTGCATAAGGATTTTTTTGTGGGCCAAATGACGTAAGAAATTTGACATGCTCAAAAATCCTGCAGAAATGCAAAATTGACTGGCCTGATGAACTCGGGATGGCCGGGCAGTGATAGTTGTTCCTTTCCATCACTCGTTGTGTTGACTTCATCATGTCCATTTTGTGATGTTTTTTCACTATATAATCATATTGCAAGTGCACGTGCATTTGCAATATGTTTCAATGTGCATTTACCATATGAAATTTGACCTTGCTCAAAAATGCAAAATTGACTGGTCTGATGAACACAGGATGGCCGAGCAGTGATAGTTGTACATTTCCATCACTCGTTGTGTTGATTTCATCATGTCCATTAGGTGATGTTTTTACACTATAGAATCATATTGCAAGTGCGCGCGCATTTGCAATATGTTTCAATGTGCATTTACCATATGAAATTTGAAATGCTCAAAAATGCAAAATTGACTGGTCTGATGGACACAGGATGGCCGAGCAGTGATAGTTGTACATTTCCATCACTCGTTGTGTTGATTTCATCATGTCCATTAGGTGATGTTTTTTCACTATAGAATCATGCGCGCATTTGCAATATGTTTCAATGTGCATTTACCATATGAAATTTGACATGCTCAAAAATGCAAAATTGACTGGTCTGATGGACACAGGATGGCCGAGCAGTGATAGTTGTACATTTCCATCACTCGTTGTGTTGATTTCATCATGTCCATTAGGTGATGTTTTTCACTATAGAATCATATTGCAAATGCACGTGCATTGTTGTGCAACTGGTAACCCAAAAATAAAAATATGGTTGTAAATGCATTTACCGGTCATTCTGATATTAATGCTCTATGGGAACACAGGATGGCCGGGCAGTGATAGTTGTACATTTCCATCACTCGTTGTGTTGATTTCATCATGTCCATTAGGTGATGTTTTTACACTATAGAATCATATTGCAAGTGCGCGCATTTGCAATATGTTTCAATGTGCATTTACCATATGAAATTTGACATGCTCAAAAATGCAAAATTGACTGGTCTGATGGACACAGGATGGCCGAGCAGTGATAGTTGTACATTTCCATCACTGTTGTGTTGATTTCATCATGTCCATTAGGTGATGTTTTTACACTATAGAATCATATTGCACTGTGCGCGCGCATTTGCAATATGTTTCAATGTGCATTTACCATATGAAATTTGACATGCTCAAAAATGCAAAATTGACTGGTCTGATGAACACAGGATGGCCGAGCAGTGATAGTTGTACATTTCCATCACTGTTGTGTTGATTTCATCATGTCCATTAGGTGATGTTTTTTCACTATAGAATCATATTGCAAATGCACGTGCATTGTTGTGCAACTGGTAACCCAAAAAATAAAAATATGGTTGTAAATGCATTTACCGGTCATTCTGATATTAATGCTCGCTATGGGAACACAGGATGGCCGGGCAGTGATAGTTGTACATTTCCATCACTCGTTGTGTTGATTTCATCATGTCCATTAGGTGATGTTTTTACACTATAGAATCATATTGCAAGTGCGCGCATTTGCAATATGTTTCAATGTGCATTTACCATATGAAATTTGACATGCTCAAAAATGCAAAATTGACTGGTCTGATGGACACAGGATGCAGTGATAGTTTACACCATCATTGTGTTGATTTCATCATGTCCATTAGGTGATGTTTTTTCACTATAGAATCATATTGGATGGCGCGCGCATTTGCAATATGTTTCAATGTGCATTTACCATCATGCTCAAAAATGCAAAATTGACTGGTCTGATGAACACAGGATGGCTGAGCAGTGATAGTTGTACATTTCCATCACCTGTTGTGATGTTTTCATCATGTCCATTTGTTTATGAATCATTTTGCAAAGTCACTGTGCATTTGCAATATGGTTCAATGGGCATTTACCATATGAAATTTGTCATGCTATAAAAATGCAGGAATGTGAAATTGACTGGTCTGATGAACACAGGATGGCCGAGCAGTGATAGTTGTACATTTCCATCACTTGTTGTGTTGATTTCATCATGTCCATTAGGTGATGTTTTTTCACTATAGAATCATATTGCAAATGCACGTGCATTGTTGTGCAACTGGTAACCCAAAAATTAAAATATGGTTGTAAATGCATTTACCGGTCATTCTGATATTAATGCTCGCTATGGGAACACAGGATGGCCGGGCAGTGATAGTTGTACATTTCCATCACTCGTTGTGTTGATTTCATCATGTCCATTAGGTGATGTTTTTACACTATAGAATCATATTGCAAGTGCGCGCGCATTTGCAATATGTTTCAATGTGCATTTACCATATGAAATTTGACATGCTCAAAAATGCAAAATTGACTGGTCTGATGGACACAGGATGGCCGAGCAGTGATAGTTGTACATTTCCATCACTCGTTGTGTTGATTTCATCATGTCCATTAGGTGATGTTTTTACACTATAGAATCATATTGCAAGTGCGCGCGCATTTGCAATATGTTTCAATGTGCATTTACCATATGAAATTTGACATGCTCAAAAATGCAAAATTGACTGGTCTGATGGACACAGGATGGCTGAGCAGTGATAGTTGTACATTTCCATCACTCGTTGTGTTGATTTCATCATGTCCATTTGTTTATGTTTTCTCACTTTTGCAAAGTCACTGTGCATTTGCAATATGGTTCAATGGGCAGGTACCATCACGAATTTGTCATGCTATAAAAATCCTGCAGGAATGTGAAATTGACTGGCCCGATGAACTCGGGATAGCTGGGCAGTGATTCTGGTTCATCTCCATGGCTCGTTAGGGTTGATTTCAGAATGTCACTTTTGGTGATGGTCCCTCTCCGTTTAAACATATTGCTAATGTACAAAAGTCAACTAGCAAGTCAGTGTCCATCAGTCAATTAGATGTCATTTTGACACCAAACTGATACCAATTGACACCAAACCCACTTTTTCCAACTCATTTAGAAGCCAACTATCATATATGTCAGAGCAGGCCCATAATTCACAGCGCCTTTAGTTTAAAACATAATAAAAACGTAAAACACATAGTTACGTTCTAGCTGCGGGTCCAGGTCAGACATTATGTGAAGGCCTATGTGAGGCGACCCCGAATCCCGAGTTTCGGCTCGATAGGTCCTTCGGTGCCCGAGTAAAACCCTAATTGGTGCTGAAAATCCACTTTTTCCATGCCTTGCTATGGGGTCCTTGAATGAGCTATCGGACCGAAACGTTGGGGTCCGTCTCTATGGGCCGAGCCGGTTCCAATGCACCTAGTCTTGTGTCTCTGAGACTTTTCTAAATGTCGCCATTTTCGTAATGGTCAAAATGAATTGAAATCATTGCAAATGTACGAGGCTATTTCTCGGTCCGAGAACCTTCTAGAGCCACCTAACTCACCACGCACTATCGACCCGAGGTCTAGAACAGGTTTCTAAAGTTTGAACTCTAGGTCTGACGGTTCTTTTTAGCTCGAACAAAGCTAACTATTGGAGGCACTGTCTGTCTCTACAACCCCCAATACGTCCCTCCTTCCAAGTTGTGTGTCTGTGTGATTTAGTTTTCCTTTGAAATTTTATGGGAAAAATGACTGATTTACAGTTCATGGGGGTTGCCTAATCACACATATGAAGTTTTGGACAGATCTGACTTTTTAACCCCTCGAAACAGCCCCTGAGACACCAATTAAGGCACTTCCGGTTGGCACAGGAAGCTATAAGTCAACACATATCCTCACTGGGCTATGCTTTTACAGAATCCTGTGTTTTAAGTCCTTACGTTAAGAATTGACTGATTTACACAGGGTTGAATGCACTATGTCTATCAAACTGCAGGCAGGTAATGGAAAAACACTTTTAGGGTGATTTTAACCACTTCCGGTTGGTCCAGGAAGCCTAGAATCAACACAGGTAGACCTCATACTGGCCTGATGGACTGTTATCAAAGACAGGTTCATACGGCATTCATAACCCATATAGACTTCAGGTTGAATTTAGGGGTAAAGGCAATGTATTCCTATGGGGAGAGAAATCAATGCAAACTATTTGAAGTAAACACCTTCTTTTAACTATTAAGGGTTAATGCCACACGGTCAAGGTTAGGCTTGCACGGATCGGAAGGACCTTAGGAACGTACCTGAGGTCGAATTGTGCTTCTCACCCTAACGGTTCTCTCACTGTCACCCAAAAGCAAATGACGTTGTGGGGCAGGCTTCATTTTGGGCCTACTTTTCTAATGGTCGCTGCGCTCAGACCGAGCGAGCTACGGTCAAGCGGGATATCTCGTTGAACTCGGCACGGCCTAGACATTATGTTTATGCCATTGCCTGCTCTCTGTGTCTTTAAGAACCACACTTTTTCACTCCATCCTTGCTGTGTGTGCGTGTGAGAGCTTTTCTTTGACATCTGCTGGGAGAAATGACTGATTTACAGTTTAGGAGGGTTACCTGGTCACACATATGAAGTTTTGGAGAGATGTGACTTTTCTAACCCTTCAAAACAGACAGTGTGACCCAATTAAAGGCACTTCCGGTTGGCACAGGAAGCTATAAGTAAACACATGTCTTGATTGACATAGCCACTTACAGAATCCTGAGTTTTAAGTCTTTAAGTTAAGAATTGACTGATCTACACAGGGTTGAATGCACTATGTCTATCAAACTGCATGCAGTGTATGGATCAACACTGATAAGGTGATTTCAACCACTTCCGGTTGCTTCAGGAAGCTTATAATTGGCACAGGTAGACCTCATAGTGGTCTGATGGACTGTCATAGAAGACAGGTTCATAAGTCATTCATAACCCACATAGGCTTCAGGTTGAATTTAGGGGTGCAGGCAATGTATTCCTATGGGGAGAGAAGTCAATGCAAACTCTTTGAAGTAAACACCTTATTTTAACTATTAAGGGTTAATGCCACATGGTCAAGGTTAGGCTTGCACGGATCGGGAGGACCTCAGGAACGTACCTGAGGTCGAATTGTGCTTCTCACCCTAACGGTTCTCTCACTGTCACCCAAAAGCAAATGACATTGAGGGCCAGGCTTCCTTTGCGCCTTCTTTTTTTCAAGGTCGCTGCACTCAGAGCGAGCTACGGTCAAGCGGGGCGTCTCGTTGAACTCTGCACAGCCTGGAGACTATGGTGATGCCATTTTTTGTGTTGATTTCAGAATGCCATTTTGGTGATGGTCCCTCTCCGTTTAAACATATTGCTAATGTACAAAAGTCAACTAGCAAGTCAGTGTCCACCAGTCAATTAGATGTCATTCTGACACCAAACTGATACCAATTGACACCAAACCCACTTTTTCCAACTCATTTAGAAGCCAACTATCACATATGTCAGAGCAGGCCCATAATTCACAGCGCCATTAGTTTAAAACATAATAAAAACGTAAAACACATAGTTACGTTCTAGCTGCGGGTCCAGGTCAGACATTATGTGAAGGCCTATGTGAGGCGACCCCGAATCCCGAGTTTCGGCTCGATAGGTCCTTCGGTGCCCGAGTAAAACCCTAATTGGTGCTGAAAATCCACTTTTTCCATGCCTTGCTATGGGGTCCTTGAATGAGCTATCGGACCGAAACGTTGGGGTCCGTCTCTATGGGCCGAGCCGGTTCCAATGCACCTAGTCTTGTGTCTCTGAGACTTTTCTAAATGTCGCCATTTTCGTAATGGTCAAAATGAATTGAAATCATTGCAAATGTACGAGGCTATTTCTCGGTCCGAGAACCTTCTAGAGCCACCTAACTCACCACGCACTATCGACCCGAGGTCTAGAACAGGTTTCTAAAGTTTCGGAACTCTAGGTCTGACGGTTCTTTTTAGCTCGAACAAAGCTAACTATTGGAGGCACTGTCTGTCTCTACAACCCCAATACGTCCCTCCTTCCAAGTTGTGTGTCTGTGTGATTTAGTTTTCCTTTGAAATTTTATGGGAAAAATGACTGATTTACAGTTCATGGGGGTTGCCTAATCACACATATGAAGTTTTGGACAGATCTGACTTTTTAACCCCTCGAAACAGCCCCTGAGACACCAATTAAGGCACTTCCGGTTGTCACAGGAAGCTATAAGTCAACACATATCCTCACTGGGCTATGCTTTTACAGAATCCTGAGTTTTAAGTCCTTACGTTAAGAATTGACTGATTTACACAGGGTTGAATGCACTATGTCTATCAAACTGCAGGCAGGTAATGGAAAAACACTTTTAGGGTGATTTTAACCACTTCCGGTTGGTCCAGGAAGCTTAGAATCAACACAGGTAGACCTCATACTGGCCTGATGGACTGTTACCAAAGACAGGTTCATACGGCATTCATAACCCATATAGACTTCAGGTTGAATTTAGGGGTAAAGGCAATGTATTCCTATGGGGAGAGAAATCAATGCAAACTTTTTGAAGTAAACACCATCTTTTAACTATTAAGGGTTAATGCCACACTGTCAACGTTAGGCTTGCACGGATCGGAAGGACCTTAGGAACATACCTGAGGTCGAATTGTGCTTCTCACCCTAACGGTTCTCTCACTGTCACCCAAAAGCAAATGACGTTGTGGGGCAGGCTTCATTTTGGGCCTACTTTTCTAATGGTCGCTGCGCTCAGACCGAGCGAGCTACGGTCAAGCGGGATATCTCGTTGAACTCGGCACGGCCTAGACATTATGTTTATGCCATTGCCTGCTCTCTGTGTCTTTAAGAACCACACTTTTTCACTCCATCCTTGCTGTGTGTGCGTGTGAGAGCTTTTCTTTGACATCTGCTGGGAGAAATGACTGATTTACAGTTCATGAGGGTTACCTAGTCACACATATGAAGTTTTGAAAAGATCTGACCTTTTTAACCCATGGAAACTGCCACTGTGACACCATTAAAGGCACTTCCGGTTGGCACAGGAAGCTATAAATAAACTCATATCATGATTGGGGTATGCCTTTACAGAATCCTGAGTTTTAAGTCTTTACGTTAAGAACTGAGTTATTTACGGAGGGTTTAGTGAGTGTGTGTTATTTCAGAAAATCATAGAAAATCACAGAAATCTCGCAGAGCTCCGCAGCACACTTTAAAAAGATTCGTAAGAACAACCTGCAACTGGATCTGTAACCGTTGAAAAAAAAAACACCTATCCGTGAACATCACCAAGGTGTCGTTGTACGATTTCTCTTAAATGACGATAGATAAATGGCTGGTTCTTTTTTATTGACACCGGAGGCTCCTTGACTTTGACGTGAAGTGGAAAAATAATTTCTCTATTTTCATTTTGGACCTTTAATCCCAGATAAATGGCCATAACTCAAAAACCGTTGAGGCCTAGACGCCATCTTGTTCGGGGCCAACTGCCCATTATGCCGCCCCTACGCTCACCGAGTTTCGGCTTCTAAATATTTTCAGTTTTCGAGATAAGGCCCCGTCGTGAATCGTGATGTTTTGTAGCAATAGCCATATGATTGCTTATGCCCTCTTGTGGGAATTTCCGGGACATGGGAAAAATGACATAAATCTTATTATTTTTGTAAAACGGAAACCGAATGTCCGACAACGTTCATTTGATGACTTCCTGGTAGGTCCGGCCCTGCCGCTCGGCCCGACGCCGTCCGCGAATTTTACAAACGATTTCGGACGTCTAGTAAGGGACCGTACATTTGCAATATGGACTTTCTCACTAACCATACAGGTACTGCCGAATTCTTCCCTTAAGGTATGTTAGGGTACATAATGCACTACTTTAGACCAGAGCCCTATGGCACCCTATTCCCTATATAGTGCACTACTTTAGACCAGGGACCATAGAGGTAATAAGGTGTAATTTGGGACTTACCCTCTGTCTGCCGCTTTACAATGACCACCTTAACAAAACAGCCCTTCCCTGGCACAAAGAGGCTTTATTATAGTCACATCTACTGTTCTTGTTCTCTTCTAGATTCAGAAGGAGAACATTCTGTACTGAGTGCAAGATATGGGGAGAGAGAGAGACTGAATGAGGGAGAGTGAGAGAGAGCGAGAGAGAGAGAATGAAAAAGAGAAGATTGGCATACTCCATAAAAAGCTTCAGAGGGACATTTTTCCTTTTCATTTCCCCACTCCATTGCTCAGCCTGGCAGTCCCTCCAGCCTATCTATCTATCTATCTATCTATCTATCTATCTATCTATCTATCTATCTATCTATCTATCTATCTATCTATCTATCTATCTGTCTATCTATCTATCTATCTATCTATCTATCTATCTATCTATCTATCTATCTATCTATCTATCTATCTATCTATCTATCTATCTGTCTATCTGTCTATCTGTCTATCTGTCTGTCTGTCTGTCTGTCTGTCTGTCTGTCTGTCTGTGCTTGCATAGGGAGTCAGGCAGGGAGGCCTGTTTATGTCTGCAGCCTGCCTTCTACAATAGTTCCTCTCCCCTGGGACTCCTCATACCCCTCCCCTGGGACTCCTCCCACCAAATCTAACTCATACATTATTCAACACCACACACTGACCCTGCACCTCTCATCTATATTAACAGACACAGTCACCGCACACACACACACACACACTATCTCTCACTCTCTTTCTTTCTCTCTCTCTCTCTCTCTCTCTCTCTCTCTCTCTCTCTCTCTCTCACACACACACACACACACACACACACACACACACACACACACACACACACACACACACACACACACACACACACACACACACACACACACACGTATACATTCGTGAATGCACACATACAAACGCACACAAATTTCTCACACAGCCCAAACACTCTCTCATATCTCATATAGCCCAAACACTCTCTCATATCTCATATAGCCCAAACACTCTCTCATATCTCATATAGCCCAAACACTCTCTCATATCTCATATAGCCCAAACACTCTCTCATATCTCATACAGCCCAAACACTCTCTCATATCTCATATAGCCCAAACACTCTCTCATATCTCATATAGCCCAAACACTCTCTCATATCTCATACAGCCCAAACACTCTCTCATATCTCATACAGCCCAAACACTCTCTCATATCTCATATATCCCAAACTCTCTCTCATATCTCATACAGCCCAAACACTCTCTCATATCTCATATATCCCAAACACTCTCTCATATCTCATACAGCCCAAACTCTCTCTCATATCTCATATATCCCAAACTCTCTCTCATATCTCATACAGCCCAAACACTCTCTCATATCTCATATAGCCTAAACACTCTCTCATATCTCATATATCCCAAACACTCTCTCATATCTCATATATCCCAAACACTCTCTCATATCTCATACAGCCCAAACTCTCTCTCATATCTCATATATCCCAAACTCTCTCTCATATCTCATACAGCCCAAACTCTCTCTCATATCTCATATATCCCAAACTCTCTCCCATATCTCATACAGCCCAAACTCTCTCTCATATCTCATATATCCCAAACTCTCTCCCATATCTCATACAGCCCAAACACTCTCTCATATCTCATATATCCCAAACACTCTCTCATATCTCATACAGCCCAAACTCTCTCTCATATCTCATATATCCCAAACTCTCTCTCATATCTCATATATCCCAAACTCTCTCTCATATCTCATATATCCCAAACTCTCTCTCATATCTCATATATCCCAAACTCTCTCTCATATCTCATATATCCCAAACTCTCTCTCATATCTCATATATCCCAAACTCTCTCTCATATCTCATATAGCCCAAACTCTCTCTCATATCTCATATAGCCCAAACTCTCTCTCATATCTCATACAGCCCAAACTCTCTCTCATATCTCATATATCCCAAACTCTCTCATGCAGCCCAAACACTCTCTCATATGTCATACAGCCCAAACTTTCTCTCATATCCCATACTGCCCAAACACTCTCTCATATCCCATACAGCTCTCTCTCCCTCTCTACCTTCCCCCCTCTCTCTCTCTCTCCCCCTCGACCTTTCTCTCTCTCTCTCCCTCTCTACCTTCCCCTCTCTCTCTCTCTCTCTCTCTCTCTCCCCCTCGACCTTTCTCTCTCTCTCTCCCTCTCTACCTTTCTCTCTCTCTCTCCTTCTCTACCTTCCCCTCTCTCTCTCTCTCTCCCTCTCTACCGTTCTCTCTCTCTCTCCCTCTCTACCTTCCCCTCTCTCTCTCTCTCCCTCTCTACCTCTCTCTCTCTCTCTCCCTCTCTACCTTTCTCTCTCTCTCTCCCTCTCTACCTTCCCCTCTCTCTCTAAATCTCTCACTCTCTCTCAATCTCACTCCATCTCTCCAGTCAGAGAGAGAGAGTGTTTGTTTACAGTGTGCTTGCTGGTGTGTTTTAATTGTGGTTAATTTCACCACCGACTGGTTGATGTAATTAGACACAATCACATGCAGACCTAATAATTAACATATCAAAGCTTTTGTTCAAATTAAAAGCAAGCATGTCCTGAAGAGGCATACCAAAAAGCTAAAGCTATCATTCCATTATCTGTTCAAGTTGTAAAGAACATTCTGTAGGATCACACCCAATAGGAGGGTGAATACTTGTACTGTTCTAATAGCAGTAATAACTGTAGATATCTGCTGTAGTAATATTTGTACTGTTGTAGTAGTAGTAATAACTGTAGATATCTGCTGTAGTAATATTTGTACTGTTGTAGTAGTAGTAATAACTGTAGATATCTGCTGTAGTAATATTTGTACTGTTGTAGTAGTAGTAATAACTGTAGATATCTGCTGTAGTAATATTTGTACTGTTGTAGTAGTAGTAACTAAGGGATGTAGTTGTCAGGGTTCTAGTTATAACCTGAACTAGTGTTGTCAGGGCCCTAGTTATAATCTGTAACTAGTGTTGTCAGGGTCCTAGTTATAACCTGTAACTAGTGTTGTCAGGGTCCTAGTTATAACCTGAACTAGTGTTGTCAGGGTGCTAGTTATAACCTGTAACTAGTGTCATCAGGGCCCTAGATATAACCTGTAACTAGTGTTGCCAGGGCCCTAGATATAACATGTAACTAGTGTTGCCAGGGCCCTAGATATAACCTGTAACTAGTGTTGTTAGGGCCCTAGTCATAACCTGTAACTAGTGTTGCCAGGGCCCTAGATATAACCTGTAACTAGTGTTGCCAGGGCCCTAGGTATAACCTGTAACTAGTGTTGTCAGGGTGCTAGGTATAACCTGTAACTAGTGTTGCCAGGGCCCTAGATATAACCTGTAACTAGTGTTGCCAGGGCCCTAGATATAACCTGTAACTAGTGTTGCCAGGGCCCTAGATATAACCTGTAACTAGTGTTGCCAGGGCCCTAGGTATAACCTGTAACTAGTGTTGTCAGGGTGCTAGGTATAACCTGTAACTAGTGTTGTCAGGGCCCTAGATATAACCTGTAACTAGTGTTGCCAGGGCCCTAGATATAACCTGTAACTAGTGTTGCCAGGGCCCTAGATATAACCTGTAACTAGTGTTGTCAGGGCCCTAGATATAACCTGTAACTAGTGTTGCCAGGGCTCTAGATGTAACCTGTAACTAGTGTTGTCAGGGTGCTAGGTATAACCTGTAACTAGTGTTGTCAGGGCCCGAGGTATAACCATTAACTAGTGTTGCCAGGGCCCTAGATATAACCTGTAACTAGTGTTGTCAGGGCCCTAGATATAACCTGTAACTAGTGTTGCCAGGGCCCTAGATATAACCTGTAACTAGTGTTGCCAGGGCCCTAGATATAACCTGTAACTAGTGTTGTCAGGGCCCTAGATATAACCTGTAACTAGTGTTGCCAGGGCCCTAGATATAACCTCTAACTAGTGTTGTCAGGGCCCTAATTATAACCTGTAACTAGTGTTGCCAGGGCCCTAGATATAACCTGTAACTAGTGTTGTCGGGGCCCTAATTATAACCTGTAACTAGTGTTGCCAGGGCCCTAGATATAACCTCTAACTAGTGTTGTCAGGGCCCTAATTATAACCTGTAACTAGTGTTGCCAGGGCCCTAGATATAACCTGTAACTAGTGTTGTCAGGGCCCTAATTATAACCTGTAACTAGTGTTGCCAGGGCCCTAGATATAACCTGTAACTAGTGTTGTCAGGGCCCTAGATATAACCTGTAACTAGTGTTGCCAGGGCCCTAGATATAACCTGTAACTAGTGTTGTCAGGGCCCTAGATATAACCTGTAACTAGTGTTGCCAGGGCCCTAGATATAACCTGTAACTAGTGTTGTCAGGGTGCTAGGTATAACCTGTAACTAGTGTTGCCAGGGCCCTAGATATAACCTGTAACTAGTGTTGTCAGGGCCCTAGATATAACCTGTAACTAGTGTTGCCAGGGGCCTAGATATAACCTGTAACTAGTGTTGTCAAGGTGCTAGGTATAACCTGTAACTAGTGTTGCCAGGGTGCTAGGTATAACCTGAACTAGTGTTGTCAGGGTGCTAGATATAACCTGTAACTAGTGTTGCCAGGGCCCTAGGTATAACCTGAACTAGTGTTGTCAGAGAGCGTGTTATAACCTGTAACTAGTGTTGCCAGGGCCCTAGATATAACCTGTAACTAGTGTTGTCAGGGTGCAAGGTATAACCGTTAACTAGTGTTGTCAGGGCCTGAGGTATAACCTTTAACTAGTGTTGTCAGGGCCCTAGGTATAACCTTTAACTAGTGTTGTCAGGGCCCGAGGTATAACCTTTAACTAGTGTTGTCAGGGCCCGAGGCATAACCTGTAACTAGTGTTGTCAGGGCCCGAGGTATAACCTGTAACTAGTGTTGTCAGGGCCCGAGGCATAACCTGTAACTAGTGTTGTCAGGGCCCGAGGTATAACCTTTAACTAGTGTTATGTACTGGCCCAAGTTATCACCTGTAACTAGTGTTGTCAGACAGCGTGTTATAACCTGTAACTAGTGTTGTCAGGGCCCTAGTTATAACCTGTAACAAGTGTTGTCAGGGTGATCGTTAGAACCTGTAACAAGTGTTGTCAGGGTGATCGTTACAACCTGTAACAAGTGTTGTCAGGGTGATCGTTAGAACCTGTAACAAATGTTGCCAGGGCCCTAGTCATAACCTGTAACTAGTGTTGCCAGGGCCCTAGTCATAACCTCTAACTAGTGTTGCCAGGGCCCTAGTCATAACCTCTAACTAGTGTTGCCAGGGCCCTAGTCATAACCTCTAACTAGTGTTGCCAGGGCCCTAGTCATAACCTCTAACTAGTGTTGCCAGGGCCCTAGTCATAACCTTTAACTAGTGTTGTCAGGGTGCTAGATATAACCTTTAACTAGTGTTGTCAGGGCCCGAGGTATAACCTGTAACTAGTGTTGTCATGGTGCTAGGTATAACCTGTAACTAGTGTTGCCAGGGCCCGAGGTATAACCTGTAACTAGTTTTGTCAGGGCCCTAGATATAACCTGTAACTAGTGTTGTCAGGGCCCTAGGTATAACCTGTAACTAGTGTTGTCAGGGCCCGAGGTATAACCTTTAACTAGTGTTGTCAGGGCCCTAGGTATAACCTTTAACTAGTGTTGTCAGGGCCCGAGGTATAACCTTTAACTAGTGTTGTCAGGGCCCGAGGTATAACCTGTAACTAGTGTTGTCAGGGCCCTAATTATAACCTGTAACTAGTGTTGTCAGGGCCCTAATTATAACCTGTAACTAGTGTTGTAAGGGCCCTAATTATAACCTGTAACTAGTGTTGTCAGGGCCCTAATTATAACCTGTAACTAGTGTTGTCAGGGCCCTAATTATAACCTGTAACTAGTGTTGTCAGGGCCCTAATTATAACCTGTAACTAGTGTTGTCAGGGCCCTAATTATAACCTGTAACTAGTGTTGTCAGGGCCCTAGTTATAACCTGTAACTAGTGTTGTCAGGGCCCTAATTATAACCTGTAACAAGTGTTGTCAGGGTGATCGTTAGAACCTGTAACAAGTGTTGTCAGGGTGATCGTTAGAACCTGTAACAAATGTTGTCAGGGTGCTAGTCAAAACCTGTAACTAGTGTTGCCAGGGCCCTAGTCATAACCTCTAACTAGTGTTGCCAGGGCCCTAGTCATAACCTCTAACTAGTGTTGCCAGGGCCCTAGTCATAACCTCTAACTAGTGTTGCCAGGGCCCTAGTTATAATCTGTAACTAGTGTTGTCAGGGCCCTAGTTATAATCTGTAACTAGTGTTGTCAGGGCCCTAGTTATAACCTGAACTAGTGTTGTCAGAGTGCTAGTTATAACCTATAACTAGTGTTGCCAGGGCCCTAGTCATAACCTCTAACTAGTGTTGCCAGGGCCCTAGTCATACCCTCTAACTAGTGTTGCCAGGGCCCTAGTCATAACTTCTAACTAGTGTTGCCAGGGCCCTAGTTATAATCTGTAACTAGTGTTGTCAGGGCCCTAGTTATAATCTGTAACTAGTGTTGTCAGGGCCCTAGTTATAACCTGTAACTAATATAATGAGAGCCCTAGGTTTAATCTGCAACTAGTGATGTCAGGGTGCTAGTCATAACCTCTAACTAGTGTTGCCAGGGCCCTAGTTATAATCTGTAACTAGTGTTGTCAGGGCCCTAGTCATAACCTGTAACTAGTGTTGCCAGGGCCCTTGTCATAACCTCTAACTAGTGGTGCCAGGGCCCTAGTCATAACCTCTAACTAGTGTTGTCAGGGCCCTAGTTATAATCTGTAACTAGTGTTGTCAGGGCCCTAGTTATAACCTCTAACTAGTGTTGCCAGGGCCCTAGTTATAACCTGTAACTAGTGATGTCAGGGTGCTAGTCATAACCTCTAACTAGTGTTGCCAGGGCCCTAGTTATAACCTGTAACTAGTGTTGTCAGGGCCCTAATTATAACCTGTAACTAGTGTTGTCAGGGCCCTAGTTATAATCTGTAACTAGTGTTGTCAGGGCCCTAGTTATAACCTCTAACTAGTGTTGCCAGGGCCCTAGTTATAACCTGTAACTAGTGATGTCAGGGTGCTAGTCATAACCTCTAACTAGTGTTGCCAGGGCCCTAGTTATAACCTGTAACTAGTGTTGTCAGGGCCCTAATTATAACCTGTAACTAGTGTTGTCAGGGCCCTAGTTATAACCTGAACTAGTGTTGTCAGAGAGCGTGTTATAACCTGTAACTAGTGTTGTCAGGGTGCTAGTTATAACCTATAACTAGTGTTGCCAGGGCCCTAGTCATAACCTCTAACTAGTGTTGCCAGGGCCCTAGTCATAACCTCTAACTAGTGTTGCCAGGGCCCTAGTTATAATCTGTAACTAGTGTTGTCAGGGCCCTAGTTATAATCTGTAACTAGTGTTGTCAGGGCCCTAGTTATAACCTGTAACTAATATTATGAGGGCCCTAGTTTTAATCTGCAACTAGTGATGTCAGGGTGATTGTTAATATCTGTAACTAGTGTTGTCAGGGCCCTAGTTGTAACATGTAACTAGAGTTGTCAGAAGCAAGTTATATCCTATAACTAGTGTTATGTAATGGCCCTAGTTATAACCTGTAACTAGTGTTGTCAGGGCCCAAGGTTTAATCTTTAACTAGTGTTGTCAGAGTGCTAGTTATTAACTGTAACTAGTGTTGCCAGGGATCTAGTTAAATCCTGTAACTAGTGTTGCCAGGGTCCTAGTTTTAACCTGTAACCCGTTTTTCAGGGCCTTAATTGTAACCTGTAAACCACGTTGTCAGGGCTCTTGTTATAATCTGTAACTAGTGTTGTCAGGGTGCTGGTTATATCCAGTAACGAGTGTTGTCAGGGTGCTAGTTATAACCAAAACTAGTGTTGTCAGGGTGCTAGTTTTAACCTGTAACTTGTGTTGTCAGGGTGCTAGTTATATCCAGTAACTAGTGTTGTCAGGGTGCTAGTTATAACCAAAACTAGTGTTGTCAGGGTGCTAGTTTTAACCTGTAACTTGTGTTGTCAGGGCCCTAGATATAACCTGTAACTAGTGTTGCCAGGGGCCTAGATATAACCTGTAACTAGTGTTGTCAAGGTGCTAGGTATAACCTGTAACTAGTGTTGCCAGGGTGCTAGGTATAACCTGAACTAGTGTTGTCAGGGTGCTAGATATAACCTGTAACTAGTGTTGCCAGGGCCCTAGGTATAACCTGAACTAGTGTTGTCAGAGAGCGTGTTATAACCTGTAACTAGTGTTGCCAGGGCCCTAGATATAACCTGTAACTAGTGTTGTCAGGGTGCAAGGTATAACCGTTAACTAGTGTTGTCAGGGCCTGAGGTATAACCTTTAACTAGTGTTGTCAGGGCCCTAGGTATAACCTTTAACTAGTGTTGTCAGGGCCCGAGGTATAACCTTTAACTAGTGTTGTCAGGGCCCGAGGCATAACCTGTAACTAGTGTTGTCAGGGCCCGAGGTATAACCTGTAACTAGTGTTGTCAGGGCCCTAGTTATAACCTCTAACTAGTGTTGCCAGGGCCCTAGTTATAACCTGTAACTAGTGATGTCAGGGTGCTAGTCATAACCTCTAACTAGTGTTGCCAGGGCCCTAGTTATAACCTGTAACTAGTGTTGTCAGGGCCCTAATTATAACCTGTAACTAGTGTTGTCAGGGCCCTAGTTATAATCTGTAACTAGTGTTGTCAGGGCCCTAGTTATAACCTCTAACTAGTGTTGCCAGGGCCCTAGTTATAACCTGTAACTAGTGATGTCAGGGTGCTAGTCATAACCTCTAACTAGTGTTGCCAGGGCCCTAGTTATAACCTGTAACTAGTGTTGTCAGGGCCCTAATTATAACCTGTAACTAGTGTTGTCAGGGCCCTAGTTATAACCTGAACTAGTGTTGTCAGAGAGCGTGTTATAACCTGTAACTAGTGTTGTCAGGGTGCTAGTTATAACCTATAACTAGTGTTGCCAGGGCCCTAGTCATAACCTCTAACTAGTGTTGCCAGGGCCCTAGTCATAACCTCTAACTAGTGTTGCCAGGGCCCTAGTTATAATCTGTAACTAGTGTTGTCAGGGCCCTAGTTATAATCTGTAACTAGTGTTGTCAGGGCCCTAGTTATAACCTGTAACTAATATTATGAGGGCCCTAGTTTTAATCTGCAACTAGTGATGTCAGGGTGATTGTTAATATCTGTAACTAGTGTTGTCAGGGCCCTAGTTGTAACATGTAACTAGAGTTGTCAGAAGCAAGTTATATCCTATAACTAGTGTTATGTAATGGCCCTAGTTATAACCTGTAACTAGTGTTGTCAGGGCCCAAGGTTTAATCTTTAACTAGTGTTGTCAGAGTGCTAGTTATTAACTGTAACTAGTGTTGCCAGGGATCTAGTTAAATCCTGTAACTAGTGTTGCCAGGGTCCTAGTTTTAACCTGTAACCCGTTTTTTCAGGGCCTTAATTGTAACCTGTAAACCACGTTGTCAGGGCTCTTGTTATAATCTGTAACTAGTGTTGTCAGGGTGCTGGTTATATCCAGTAACGAGTGTTGTCAGGGTGCTAGTTATAACCAAAACTAGTGTTGTCAGGGTGCTAGTTTTAACCTGTAACTTGTGTTGTCAGGGCCCTAGATATAACCTGTAACTAGTGTTGCCAGGGGCCTAGATATAACCTGTAACTAGTGTTGTCAAGGTGCTAGGTATAACCTGTAACTAGTGTTGCCAGGGTGCTAGGTATAACCTGAACTAGTGTTGTCAGGGTGCTAGATATAACCTGTAACTAGTGTTGCCAGGGCCCTAGGTATAACCTGAACTAGTGTTGTCAGAGAGCGTGTTATAACCTGTAACTAGTGTTGCCAGGGCCCTAGATATAACCTGTAACTAGTGTTGTCAGGGTGCAAGGTATAACCGTTAACTAGTGTTGTCAGGGCCTGAGGTATAACCTTTAACTAGTGTTGTCAGGGCCCTAGGTATAACCTTTAACTAGTGTTGTCAGGGCCCGAGGTATAACCTTTAACTAGTGTTGTCAGGGCCCGAGGCATAACCTGTAACTAGTGTTGTCAGGGCCCGAGGTATAACCTGTAACTAGTGTTGTCAGGGCCCGAGGCATAACCTGTAACTAGTGTTGTCAGGGCCTGAGGTATAACCTTTAACTAGTGTTATGTACTGGCCCAAGTTATCACCTGTAACTAGTGTTGTCAGACAGCGTGTTATAACCTGTAACTAGTGTTGTCAGGGCCCTAGTTATAACCTGTAACAAGTGTTGTCAGGGTGATCGTTAGAACCTGTAACAAGTGTTGTCAGGGTGATCGTTACAACCTGTAACAAGTGTTGTCAGGGTGATCGTTAGAACCTGTAACAAATGTTGCCAGGGCCCTAGTCATAACCTGTAACTAGTGTTGCCAGGGCCCTAGTCATAACCTCTAACTAGTGTTGCCAGGGCCCTAGTCATAACCTCTAACTAGTGTTGCCAGGGCCCTAGTCATAACCTCTAACTAGTGTTGCCAGGGCCCTAGTCATAACCTCTAACTAGTGTTGCCAGGGCCCTAGTCATAACCTTTAACTAGTGTTGTCAGGGTGCTAGATATAACCTTTAACTAGTGTTGTCAGGGCCCGAGGTATAACCTGTAACTAGTGTTGTCATGGTGCTAGGTATAACCTGTAACTAGTGTTGCCAGGGCCCGAGGTATAACCTGTAACTAGTTTTGTCAGGGCCCTAGATATAACCTGTAACTAGTGTTGTCAGGGCCCTAGGTATAACCTGTAACTAGTGTTGTCAGGGCCCGAGGTATAACCTTTAACTAGTGTTGTCAGGGCCCTAGGTATAACCTTTAACTAGTGTTGTCAGGGCCCGAGGTATAACCTTTAACTAGTGTTGTCAGGGCCCGAGGTATAACCTGTAACTAGTGTTGTCAGGGCCCTAATTATAACCTGTAACTAGTGTTGTCAGGGCCCTAATTATAACCTGTAACTAGTGTTGTAAGGGCCCTAATTATAACCTGTAACTAGTGTTGTTAGGGCCCTAATTATAACCTGTAACTAGTGTTGTAAGGGCCCTAATTATAACCTGTAACTAGTGTTGTCAGGGCCCTAATTATAACCTGTAACTAGTGTTGTCAGGGCCCTAATTATAACCTGTAACTAGTGTTGTCAGGGCCCTAGTTATAACCTGTAACTAGTGTTGTCAGGGCCCTAATTATAACCTGTAACAAGTGTTGTCAGGGTGATCGTTAGAACCTGTAACAAGTGTTGTCAGGGTGATCGTTAGAACCTGTAACAAATGTTGTCAGGGTGCTAGTCAAAACCTGTAACTAGTGTTGCCAGGGCCCTAGTCATAACCTCTAACTAGTGTTGCCAGGGCCCTAGTCATAACCTCTAACTAGTGTTGCCAGGGCCCTAGTCATAACCTCTAACTAGTGTTGCCAGGGCCCTAGTTATAATCTGTAACTAGTGTTGTCAGGGCCCTAGTTATAATCTGTAACTAGTGTTGTCAGGGCCCTAGTTATAACCTGAACTAGTGTTGTCAGAGTGCTAGTTATAACCTATAACTAGTGTTGCCAGGGCCCTAGTCATAACCTCTAACTAGTGTTGCCAGGGCCCTAGTCATACCCTCTAACTAGTGTTGCCAGGGCCCTAGTCATAACTTCTAACTAGTGTTGCCAGGGCCCTAGTTATAATCTGTAACTAGTGTTGTCAGGGCCCTAGTTATAATCTGTAACTAGTGTTGTCAGGGCCCTAGTTATAACCTGTAACTAATATAATGAGAGCCCTAGGTTTAATCTGCAACTAGTGATGTCAGGGTGCTAGTCATAACCTCTAACTAGTGTTGCCAGGGCCCTAGTTATAATCTGTAACTAGTGTTGTCAGGGCCCTAGTCATAACCTGTAACTAGTGTTGCCAGGGCCCTTGTCATAACCTCTAACTAGTGGTGCCAGGGCCCTAGTCATAACCTCTAACTAGTGTTGTCAGGGCCCTAATTATAACCTCTAACTAGTGTTGCCAGGGCCCTAGTTATAATCTGTAACTAGTGTTGTCAGGGCCCTAGTTATAATCTGTAACTAGTGTTGTCAGGGCCCTAGTTATAACCTCTAACTAGTGTTGCCAGGGCCCTAGTTATAACCTGTAACTAGTGATGTCAGGGTGCTAGTCATAACCTCTAACTAGTGTTGCCAGGGCCCTAGTTATAACCTGTAACTAGTGTTGTCAGGGCCCTAATTATAACCTGTAACTAGTGTTGTCAGGGCCCTAGTTATAACCTGAACTAGTGTTGTCAGAGAGCGTGTTATAACCTGTAACTAGTGTTGTCAGGGTGCTAGTTATAACCTATAACTAGTGTTGCCAGGGCCCTAGTCATAACCTCTAACTAGTGTTGCCAGGGCCCTAGTCATAACCTCTAACTAGTGTTGCCAGGGCCCTAGTTATAATCTGTAACTAGTGTTGTCAGGGCCCTAGTTATAATCTGTAACTAGTGTTGTCAGGGCCCTAGTTATAACCTGTAACTAATATTATGAGGGCCCTAGTTTTAATCTGCAACTAGTGATGTCAGGGTGACTGTTAATATCTGTAACTAGTGTTGTCAGGGCCCTAGTTGTAACATGTAACTAGAGTTGTCAGAAGCAAGTTATATCCTATAACTAGTGTTATGTAATGGCCCTAGTTATAACCTGTAACTAGTGTTGTCAGGGCCCAAGGTTTAATCTTTAACTAGTGTTGTCAGAGTGCTAGTTATTAACTGTAACTAGTGTTGCCAGGGATCTAGTTAAATCCTGTAACTAGTGTTGCCAGGGTCCTAGTTTTAACCTGTAACCCGTTTTTTCAGGGCCTTAATTGTAACCTGTAAACCACGTTGTCAGGGCTCTTGTTATAATCTGTAACTAGTGTTGTCAGGGTGCTGGTTATATCCAGTAACGAGTGTTGTCAGGGTGCTAGTTATAACCAAAACTAGTGTTGTCAGGGTGCTAGTTTTAACCTGTAACTTGTGTTGTCAGGGTGCTAGTTATATCCAGTAACTAGTGTTGTCAGGGTGCTAGTTATAACCAAAACTAGTGTTGTCAGGGTGCTAGTTTTAACCTGTAACTTGTGTTGTCAGGGTGCTAGTTACATCCAGTAACTAGTGTTGTCAGGGTGCTAGTTATAACCAAAACTAGTGTTGTCAGGGTGCTAGTTTTAACCTACAACTAGTGTTGTCAGGGCCCTAGTTATAACCTGAACTAGTGTTGTCAGGGTGCTAGTTATAACCAGTAACTAGTGTTGTCAGGGTGCTAGTTATAACCAAAACTAGTGTTGTCAGGGTGCTAGTTTTAACCTATAACTAGTGTTGTCAGGGCCCTAGTTATAACCTGAACTAGTGTTGTCAGAGAGCGTGTTATAACCTGTAACTAGTGTTGTCAGGGTGCTAGTTATAACCTATAACTAGTGTTGCCAGGGCCCTAGTCATAACCTCTAACTAGTGTTGTCAGGGCCCTAATTATAACCTGTAACTAGTGTTGTCAGGGCCCTAGTTATAATCTGTAACTAGTGTTGTCAGGGCCCTAGTTATAACCTCTAACTAGTGTTGCCAGGGCCCTAGTTATAACCTGTAACTAGTGATGTCAGGGTGCTAGTCATAACCTCTAACTAGTGTTGCCAGGGCCCTAGTTATAACCTGTAACTAGTGTTGTCAGGGCCCTAATTATAACCTGTAACTAGTGTTGTCAGGGCCCTAGTTATAACCTGAACTAGTGTTGTCAGAGAGCGTGTTATAACCTGTAACTAGTGTTGTCAGGGTGCTAGTTATAACCTATAACTAGTGTTGCCAGGGCCCTAGTCATAACCTCTAACTAGTGTTGCCAGGGCCCTAGTCATAACCTCTAACTAGTGTTGCCAGGGCCCTAGTTATAATCTGTAACTAGTGTTGTCAGGGCCCTAGTTATAATCTGTAACTAGTGTTGTCAGGGCCCTAGTTATAACCTGTAACTAATATTATGAGGGCCCTAGTTTTAATCTGCAACTAGTGATGTCAGGGTGATTGTTAATATCTGTAACTAGTGTTGTCAGGGCCCTAGTTGTAACATGTAACTAGAGTTGTCAGAAGCAAGTTATATCCTATAACTAGTGTTATGTAATGGCCCTAGTTATAACCTGTAACTAGTGTTGTCAGGGCCCAAAGTTTAATCTTTAACTAGTGTTGTCAGAGTGCTAGTTATTAACTGTAACTAGTGTTGCCAGGGATCTAGTTAAATCCTGTAACTAGTGTTGCCAGGGTCCTAGTTTTAACCTGTAACCCGTTTTTTCAGGGCCTTAATTGTAACCTGTAAACCACGTTGTCAGGGCTCTTGTTATAATCTGTAACTAGTGTTGTCAGGGTGCTGGTTATATCCAGTAACGAGTGTTGTCAGGGTGCTAGTTATAACCAAAACTAGTGTTGTCAGGGTGCTAGTTTTAACCTGTAACTTGTGTTGTCAGGGTGCTAGTTATATCCAGTAACTAGTGTTGTCAGGGTGCTAGTTATAACCAAAACTAGTGTTGTCAGGGTGCTAGTTTTAACCTGTAACTTGTGTTGTCAGGGTGCTAGTTACATCCAGTAACTAGTGTTGTCAGGGTGCTAGTTATAACCAAAACTAGTGTTGTCAGGGTGCTAGTTTTAACCTACAACTAGTGTTGTCAGGGCCCTAGTTATAACCTGAACTAGTGTTGTCAGGGTGCTAGTTATAACCAGTAACTAGTGTTGTCAGGGTGCTAGTTATAACCAAAACTAGTGTTGTCAGGGTGCTAGTTTTAACCTATAACTAGTGTTGTCAGGGCCCTAGTTATAACCTGAACTAGTGTTGTCAGGGTGCTAGTTATAACCTGTAGCTAGTGTTGTCAGAGTGCTAGTTATAACCTGTAACTAGTGTCATCAGGGCCCTATTTATAACCTGTAACTAGTGTTGTCAGGGCCCTAGTTATAACCTGTAACTAGTGTTGTCAGGGCCCTAGTTATAACCTGTAACTAGTGTCATCAGGGCCCTATTTATAACCTGTAACTAGTGTTGTTAGGGCCCTACGTATAACCTGTAACTTGTGTCATCAGGGCCCTAGTTATAACCTGTAACTAGTGTTGTCATGGTGCTAGTTATAAGCAGTAACTAATGTTGTCAGGCACCTAGTTATAACCTCTCATTAGAGTTGTCAGGGTGCTAGTTATAACCTGAACTAGTGTTGTCAGGGTGCTAGCATTTACCTGTAACTAGTGTTGTCAGGGCCCAAGGTTTAACCTGTAACTAGTGTTGTCAGAGTGCTAGTTATTAACTGTAACTAGTGTTGCCAGGGCCCTAGTTATAACCTGTAACTAGTGTTGTCAGAGTGATTGTGAATACCAGTAACTACTGTTGTCAGGGCCCTAGTTAAAACCTGTAACTAGTGTTATCAAGGCCCTAGTTAAAACCTTTAACTAGTGTTGTCAGTGCACAAGTTTTAACCTGTAACTAGTGTTATCAAGGCCCTAGTTATAACCTGTAACTAGTGTTGTCAGTGTGATTGTTAATACCTGTAACTACTGTTGTCAGGGCCCTAGTTAAAACCTGTAACTAGTGTTATCAAGGCCCTAGTTAAAACCTGTAACTAGTGTTGTCAGTGTGATTGTTAATACCTGTAACTACTGTTGTCAGGGCCCTAGTTAAAACCTGTAACTGATGTTTTCAGGGTGCTAGTTATAACCATTAACTACTGTTGTCATGGTGCTAGTTATAACCATGTAACTAGTGTTGTCAGGGCCCTAGTTATAACCTTTAACTACTGTTGTCATGGTGCTAGTTATAACCATGTAACTAGTGTTGTCAGGGCCCTAGTTATAACCTTTAACTACTGTTGTCATGGTGCTAGTTATAACCATGTAACTAGTGTTGTCAGGGCCCTAGTTATAACCATGTAACTAGTGTTGTCAGGGCCCTAGTTATAACAATGTAACTAGTGTTGTCAGAGTGCTAGTTATAACCATGTAACTAGTGTTGTCAGGGCCCTAGTTATAACCTTTAACTACTGTTGTCATGGTGCTAGTTATAACCATGTAACTAGTGTTGTCAGGGCCCTAGTTATAACAATGTAACTAATGTTGTCAGAGTGCTAGTTATAACCATGTAACTAGTGTTGTCAGGGCCCTACTTATAACCTTTAACTACTGTTGTCATGGTGCTAGTTATAACCATGTAACTAGTGTTGTCAGGGCCCTAGTTATAACAATGTAACTAGTGTTATCAAGGCCCTAGTTAAAACCTGTAACTAGTGTTGTCAGTGCACTAGTTTTAACCTGTAACTAGTGTTATCAAGGCCCTAGTTAAAACCTGTAACTAGTGTTGTCAGTGTGATTGTTAATACCTGTAACTACTGTTGTCAGGGCCCTAGTTAAAACCTGTAACTAGTGTTATCAAGGCCCTAGTTATAACCATGTAACTAGTGTTGTCAGGGCCCTAGTTATAACAATGTAACTAGTGTTGTCAGAGTGCTAGTTATAACCATGTAACTACTGTTGTCAGGGCCCTAGTTAAAACCTGTAACTGATGTTGTCAGGGCCATAGTTATAACCTTTAACTACTGTTGTCATGGTGCTAGTTATAACCATGTAACTAGTGTTGTCAGGGCCCTAGTTATAACCTTTAACTACTGTTTTCAGGGTGCTAGTTATAACCATTAACTACTGTTGTCATGGTGCTAGTTATAACCATGTAACTAGTGTTGTCAGGGCCCTAGTTATAACCTTTAACTACTGTTGTCAGAGTGCTAGTTATAACCATGTAACTAGTGTTGTCAGGGCCCTAGTTATAACCTTTAACTACTGTTGTCATGGTGCTAGTTATAACCCTGTAACTAGTGTTGCCAGGGTCCTAGTTTTAACCTGTAACCCGTTTTTTCAGGGCCTTAATTGTAACCTGTAAACCACGTTGTCAGGGCTCTTGTTATAATCTGTAACTAGTGTTGTCAGGGTGCTGGTTATATCCAGTAACGAGTGTTGTCAGGGTGCTAGTTATAACCAAAACTAGTGTTGTCAGGGTGCTAGTTTTAACCTGTAACTTGTGTTGTCAGGGTGCTAGTTATATCCAGTAACTAGTGTTGTCAGGGTGCTAGTTATAACCAAAACTAGTGTTGTCAGGGTGCTAGTTTTAACCTGTAACTTGTGTTGTCAGGGTGCTAGTTACATCCAGTAACTAGTGTTGTCAGGGTGCTAGTTATAACCAAAACTAGTGTTGTCAGGGTGCTAGTTTTAACCTACAACTAGTGTTGTCAGGGCCCTAGTTATAACCTGAACTAGTGTTGTCAGGGTGCTAGTTATAACCAGTAACTAGTGTTGTCAGGGTGCTAGTTATAACCAAAACTAGTGTTGTCAGGGTGCTAGTTTTAACCTATAACTAGTGTTGTCAGGGCCCTAGTTATAACCTGAACTAGTGTTGTCAGGGTGCTAGTTATAACCTGTAGCTAGTGTTGTCAGAGTGCTAGTTATAACCTGTAACTAGTGTCATCAGGGCCCTATTTATAACCTGTAACTAGTGTTGTCAGGGCCCTAGTTATAACCTGTAACTAGTGTTGTCAGGGCCCTAGTTATAACCTGTAACTAGTGTCATCAGGGCCCTATTTATAACCTGTAACTAGTGTTGTTAGGGCCCTAGGTATAACCTGTAACTTGTGTCATCAGGGCCCTAGTTATAACCTGTAACTAGTGTTGTCATGGTGCTAGTTATAAGCAGTAACTAATGTTGTCAGGCACCTAGTTATAACCTCTCATTAGAGTTGTCAGGGTGCTAGTTATAACCTGAACTAGTGTTGTCAGGGTGCTAGCATTTACCTGTAACTAGTGTTGTCAGGGCCCAAGGTTTAACCTGTAACTAGTGTTGTCAGAGTGCTAGTTATTAACTGTAACTAGTGTTGCCAGGGCCCTAGTTATAACCTGTAACTAGTGTTGTCAGAGTGATTGTGAATACCAGTAACTACTGTTGTCAGGGCCCTAGTTAAAACCTGTAACTAGTGTTATCAAGGCCCTAGTTAAAACCTTTAACTAGTGTTGTCAGTGCACAAGTTTTAACCTGTAACTAGTGTTATCAAGGCCCTAGTTATAACCTGTAACTAGTGTTGTCAGTGTGATTGTTAATACCTGTAACTACTGTTGTCAGGGCCCTAGTTAAAACCTGTAACTAGTGTTATCAAGGCCCTAGTTAAAACCTGTAACTAGTGTTGTCAGTGTGATTGTTAATACCTGTAACTACTGTTGTCAGGGCCCTAGTTAAAACCTGTAACTGATGTTTTCAGGGTGCTAGTTATAACCATTAACTACTGTTGTCATGGTGCTAGTTATAACCATGTAACTAGTGTTGTCAGGGCCCTAGTTATAACCTTTAACTACTGTTGTCATGGTGCTAGTTATAACCATGTAACTAGTGTTGTCAGGGCCCTAGTTATAACCTTTAACTACTGTTGTCATGGTGCTAGTTATAACCATGTAACTAGTGTTGTCAGGGCCCTAGTTATAACCATGTAACTAGTGTTGTCAGGGCCCTAGTTATAACAATGTAACTAGTGTTGTCAGAGTGCTAGTTATAACCATGTAACTAGTGTTGTCAGGGCCCTAGTTATAACCTTTAACTACTGTTGTCATGGTGCTAGTTATAACCATGTAACTAGTGTTGTCAGGGCCCTAGTTATAACAATGTAACTAATGTTGTCAGAGTGCTAGTTATAACCATGTAACTAGTGTTGTCAGGGCCCTACTTATAACCTTTAACTACTGTTGTCATGGTGCTAGTTATAACCATGTAACTAGTGTTGTCAGGGCCCTAGTTATAACAATGTAACTAGTGTTATCAAGGCCCTAGTTAAAACCTGTAACTAGTGTTGTCAGTGCACTAGTTTTAACCTGTAACTAGTGTTATCAAGGCCCTAGTTAAAACCTGTAACTAGTGTTGTCAGTGTGATTGTTAATACCTGTAACTACTGTTGTCAGGGCCCTAGTTAAAACCTGTAACTAGTGTTATCAAGGCCCTAGTTATAACCATGTAACTAGTGTTGTCAGGGCCCTAGTTATAACAATGTAACTAGTGTTGTCAGAGTGCTAGTTATAACCATGTAACTACTGTTGTCAGGGCCCTAGTTAAAACCTGTAACTGATGTTGTCAGGGCCATAGTTATAACCTTTAACTACTGTTGTCATGGTGCTAGTTATAACCATGTAACTAGTGTTGTCAGGGCCCTAGTTATAACCTTTAACTACTGTTTTCAGGGTGCTAGTTATAACCATTAACTACTGTTGTCATGGTGCTAGTTATAACCATGTAACTAGTGTTGTCAGGGCCCTAGTTATAACCTTTAACTACTGTTGTCAGAGTGCTAGTTATAACCATGTAACTAGTGTTGTCAGGGCCCTAGTTATAACCTTTAACTACTGTTGTCATGGTGCTAGTTATAACCATGTAACTAGTGTTGTCAGGGCCCTAGTTATAACAATGTAACTAGTGTTGTCAGAGTGCTAGTTATAACCATGTAACTAGTGTTGTCAGGGCCCTACTTATAACCTTTAACTACTGTTGTCATGGTGCTAGTTATAACCATATAACTAGTGTTGTCAGGGCCCTAGTTATAACAATGTAACTAGTGTTGTCAGAGTGCTAGTTATAACCATTAACTACTGTAGTCATGGTGCTAGTTATAACCATGTAACTAGTGTTGTCAGGGCCCTAGTTATAACCTTTAACTACTGTTTTCAGGGTGCTAGTTATAACCATTAACTACTGTAGTCATGGTGCTAGTTATAACCATGTAACTAGTGTTGTCAGGGCCCTAGTTATAACCTTTAACTACTGTTGTCAGAGTGCTAGTTATAACCATGTAACTAGTGTTGTCAGGGCCCTAGTTATAACCTTTAACTACTGTTGTCATGGTGCTAGTTATAACCATGTAACTAGTGTTGTCAGGGCCCTAGTTATAACCATGTAACTACTGTTGTCAGGGCCCTAGTTAAAACCTGTAACTGATGTTGTCAGGGCCATAGTTATAACCTTTAACTACTGTTGTCATGGTGCTAGTTATAACCATGTAACTAGTGTTGTCAGGGCCCTAGTTATAACCTTTAACTACTGTTTTCAGGGTGCTAGTTATAACCATTAACTACTGTTGTCATGGTGCTAGTTATAACCATGTAACTAGTGTTGTCAGGGCCCTAGTTATAACCTTTAACTACTGTTGTCAGAGTGCTAGTTATAACCATGTAACTAGTGTTGTCAGGGCCCTAGTTATAACCTTTAACTACTGTTGTCATGGTGCTAGTTATAACCATGTAACTAGTGTTGTCAGGGCCCTAGTTATAACCTTTAACTACTGTTGTCAGAGTGCTAGTTATAACCATGTAACTAGTGTTGTCAGGGCCCTAGTTATAACCTTTAACTACTGTTGTCATGGTGCTAGTTATAACCATGTAACTAGTGTTGTCAGGGCCCTAGTTATAACAATGTAACTAGTGTTGTCAGAGTGCTAGTTATAACCATGTAACTAGTGTTGTCAGGGCCCTACTTATAACCTTTAACTAATGTTGTCATGGTGCTAGTTATAACCATGTAACAAGTGTTGTCAGGGCCCTAGTTATAACAATGCAACTAGTGTTGTCAGAGTGCTAGTTATAACCATGTAACTAGTGTTGTCAGGGCCCTAGCTATAACCATGTAACTAGTGTTGTCAGAGTGCTAGTTATAACCATGTAACTAGTGTTGTCAGGGCCCTAGCTATAACCATGTAACTAGTGTTGTCAGAGTGCTAGTTATAACCATGTAACTAGTGTTGTCAGGGCCCTAGCTATAACCATGTAACTAGTGTTGTCAGCGAGCTAGTTATATCCTGTAACTAACGTTGTCATGGCTCTTGTTGTAATCTGTAACTAGTGTTGTCAGGGTGCTAGTTATAACCTGAGCTAGTCTTGTCAGTGTGCTAGTTATAACCTTTAACTCGTGTTATGTAATGGCCCTAGTTACCACCTGTAACTAGTGTTTTCAGGGCCCTAGTTATAACTTGTAACTAACGTTGTCATGGTGCTAGTTATAACCTGTATCTAGTGGCCAGATGGTTTCATGGTCAGCTCACATGGTCAGGAGAAGCTCTTGACCCTTACCACAATATCTACTGTTGATCAGTAACACTGCAGAGGAGTGTGACGCAGGTTATTCTCTCTCTCCTCCGCTTTCTCTCTCTCTCTCTCTCTCTCTCTCTCTCTCTCTCTCTCTCTCTCTCTCTCTCTCTCCTCTCTCTCTCTCTCTCTCTCTCTCTCTCTCTCTCTCTCTCTCTTTCTCTCTCTCTCTCTCTCTCTCTCTTTCTCTCTTTCTCTTTCTCTCTCTCTCTCTCTTTTGTTGTGACTAAATTATTCTTACCTTCTAGGTTGTGTTTGTGTTCGGTGGAGTAGGCCTTGCCGATCATGGTCCATACCGGCTTCAGACACCCAAACAGTCCCTCCAGAAACCCTCCACTTCCTCCCGACAGCAGCCTCACATCCTCAGCCTGGCTCCGCACCGCTCCTCCCTCCGCATCATGACCCTCTCCCTCCATCCTACCCCCTCCCTCCCCGTTCTCATGGAGCTTCAGCACACTGTTGGCAAAGTGCTCCTGCTGCTCCTCGCTAGGTGTGGGGCTGTGGCCTCCACAGGTGTGTTCACCATTATGACCTCCACCTCCCCCGCCGTCGGGCTCCGGGGCACCCCCGGTGTCTATAGATAATACGTTCCGTAGGACACACTGGGTGGGGGTCAGATCCATCTCAGGGGTGCAGGCGGGTGTCTCGTCCAGCCGGCCCCGGAAGGTAGGGGTGTGTTCTGAGAGGGGGGTGTTGAATCCGGAGAGAGAGGGGGACGGGGCGCGGGACTCTGTGATACAGGCCATGGGGAGCTCTGGTCAGGGGAACAGGAAGAACCCCGGGACTGTTGATCAGTCAGGGCCAGCGACGAAGCAAGACCTGTAGGAGGTGAGCAAAAAGGTAACCATGGTTACAGATGATCTGACGAAAGCTTCCGTTTTTCTTCTATATGAACACCTTGGTGGAATATACGCAGTAGCTGTAACTAAAACACAGATGTCAGAGTTTAAATAAAATTGATTTTGTGTGTTACCACATCAATGGTGGCCTCCGTTTACTGTGGTCAACCATGTCAAGGTTAGCCAATGCTAACAAAACAATTAAAGAGGATTCTCTTATTTTCATAGTCATGGGCCAGTAAACGATAGGTTGCTGGATCGAATCCCCAAGCTGACAAGCTAAAAATCTGTTGTTCTGCCTCTGAACACGGCAGTTAACCCACTGTCCCCCCCCCGATCGCCGAAGACGTGGATGTCGATTAAGACAGCCCCCCAACGCACCTCTCTGATTCAGCGGGGTTGGGGGTTAAATGCAGAAGGAACATTTCAGTTGAAGGCATTCAGTTGTACAACTGACTAGGTATCCCCCCCTTTCCTTTCTGTTGTACAACTGACTAGGTATCCCCCCCTTTCCTTTCTGTTGTACAACTGACTAGGTATCCCCCCTTTCCTTTCTGTTGTACAACTGACTAGGTATCCCCCCTTTCCTTTCTGTTGTACAACTGACTAGGTCTCCCCCTTTCCTTTCTGTTCTACAACTGACTAGGTATCCCCCCTTTCCTTTCTGTTGTACAACTGACTAGGTATCCCCCTTTCCTTTCTGTTGTACAACTGACTAGGTATCCCCCTTTCCTTTCTGTTGTACAACTGACTAGGTATCCCCCTTTCCTTTCTGTTGTACAACTGACTAGGTATCCCCCTTTCCTTTCTGTTGTACAACTGACTAGGTATCCCCCTTTCCTTTCTGTTGTACAACTGACTAGGTATCCCCCTTTCCTTTCTGTTGTACAACTGACTAGGTATCCCCCTTTCCCCTTTCATTTCTGTTGTACAACTGACTAGGTATCCCCCTTTCCTTTCTGTTGTACAACTGACTAGGTATCCCCCTTTCCTTTCTGTTGTACAACTGACTAGGTATCCCCCTTTCCTTTCTGTTGTACAACTGACTAGGTATCCTTTCTGTTGTACAACTTTCTGTTGTACAACTGACTAGGTATCCCCCTTTTTCTGTTGTACAACTGACTAGGTATCCCCCCTTTCTGTTGTACAACTGACTAGGTATCCCCTTTCTGTTGTACAACCTTATCCCCTTTCTGTTGTACAACTGACTAGGTATCCCCCTTTCCTTTCTGTTGTACAACTGACTAGGTATCCCCCTTTCTGTTGTACAACTGACTAGGTATCCCCCTTTCCTTTCTGTTGTACAACTGACTAGGTATCCCCCTTTCTGTTGTACAACTGACTAGGTATCCCCCTTTCTGTTGTACAACTGACTAGGTATCCCCCTTTCTGTTGTACAACTGACTAGGTATCCCCCTTTCTGTTGTACAACTGACTAGGTATCCCCCTTTCTGTTGTACAACTGACTAGGTATCCCCCCTTTCCCTTTCTGTTGTACAACTGACTAGGTATCCCCCTTTCCTTTCTGTTGTACAACTGACTAGGTATCCCCCTTTCCTTTCTGTTGTACAACTGACTAGGTATCCCCCTTTCCTTTCTGTTGTACAACTGACTAGGTATCCCCTTTCCTTTCTGTTGTACAACTGACTAGGTATCCCCCTTTCCTTTCTGTTGTACAACTGACTAGGTATCCCCCTTTCCTTTCTGTTGTACAACTGACTAGGTATCCCCCTTTCTGTTGTACAACTGACTAGGTATCCCCCTTTCTGTTGTACAACTGACTAGGTATCCCCCTTTCCCTTTCTGTTGTACAACTGACTAGGTATCCCCCTTTCCTTTCTGTTGTACAACTGACTAGGTATCCCCCTTTCCCTTTCTGTTGTACAACTGACTAGGTATCCCCCTTTTCCTTTCTGTTGTACAACTGACTAGGTATCCTTTCTGTTGTACAACTGACTAGGTATCCCCCTTTCCTTTCTGTTGTACAACTGACTAGGTATCTGTTGTACAACCCTAGGTATCCTTTCTGTTGTATAACTGACTAGGTATCCCCTTTCTGTTGTACAACTGACTAGGTATCCCCCTTTCCTTTCTGTTGTACAACTGACTAGGTATCCCCCTTTCCTTTCTGTTGTACAACTGACTAGGTATCCCCCTTTCTGTTGTACAACTGACTAGGTATCCCCCTTTCTGTTGTACAACTGACTAGGTATCCCCCTTTCTGTTGTACAACTGACTAGGTATCCCCCTTTCCTTTCTGTTGTACAACTGACTAGGTATCCCCCTTTCCTTTCTGTTGTACAACTGACTAGGTATCCCCCTTTCCTTTCTGTTGTACAACTGACTAGGTATCCCCCTTTCCTTTCTGTTGTACAACTGACTAGGTATCCCCCTTTCCTTTCTGTTGTACAACTGACTAGGTATCCCCCTTTCCTTTCTGTTGTACAACTGACTAGGTATCCCCCCTTTCCTTTCTGTTGTACAACTGACTAGGTATCCCCCTTTCCTTTCTGTTGTACAACTGACTAGGTATCCCCCTTTCCTTTCTGTTGTACAACTGACTAGGTATCCCCCTTTCCTTTCTGTTGTACAACTGACTAGGTATCCCCCTTTCTGTTGTACAACTGACTAGGTATCCCCCTTTCCTTTCTGTTGTACAACTGACTAGGTATCCCCCTTTCCTTTCTGTTGTACAACTGACTAGGTATCCCCCTTTCCTTTCTGTTGTACAACTGACTAGGTATCCCCCTTTCCTTTCTGTTGTACAACTGACTAGGTATCCCCCTTTCCTTTCTGTTGTACAACTGACTAGGTATCCCCCTTTCCTTTCTGTTGTACAACTGACTAGGTATCCCCCTTTCTGTTGTACAACTGACTAGGTATCCCCCTTTCTGTTGTACAACTGACTAGGTATCCCCCTTTCCCTTTCTGTTGTACAACTGACTAGGTATCCCCCTTTCCTTTCTGTTGTACAACTGACTAGGTATCCCCCTTTCCCTTTCTGTTGTACAAATGACTAGGTATCCCCCTTTCCCTTTCTGTTGTACAAATGACTAGGTATCCCCCTTTCCCTTTCTGTTGTACAACTGACTAGGTATCCCCCTTTCCTTTCTGTTGTACAACTGACTAGGTATCCCCATTTCCCTTTCTGTTGTACAACTGACTAGGTATCCCCCTTTCTGTTGTACAACTGACTAGGTATCCCCCTTTCTGTTGTACAACTGACTAGGTATCCCCCTTTCCCTTTCTGTTGTACAACTGACTAGGTATCCCCCTTTCCTTTCTGTTGTACAACTGACTAGGTCTCCCCCTTTCTGTTGTACAACTGACTAGGTATCCCCCTTTCTGTTGTACAACTGACTAGGTATCCCCCTTTCTGTTGTACAACTGACTAGGTATCCCCCTTTCCCTTTCTGTTGTACAACTGACTAGGTATCCCCCTTTCCTTTCTGTTGTACAACTGACTAGGTATCCCCCTTTCCTTTCTGTTGTACAACTGACTAGGTATCCCCCTTTCCTTTCTGTTGTACAACTGACTAGGTATCCCCTTTTCCTTTCTGTTGTACAACTGACTAGGTATCCCCCTTTCCTTTCTGTTGTACAACTGACTAGGTATCCCCCCTTTCCTTTCTGTTGTACAACTGACTAGGTATCCCCCTTTCCTTTCTGTTGTACAACTGACTAGGTCTCCCCCCCTTTCCTTTCTGTTGTACAACTGACTAGGTCTCCCCCTTTCCTTTCTGTTGTACAACTGACTAGGTATCCCCCCTTTCCTTTCTGCTGTACAACTGACTAGGTATCCCCCCTTTCCTTTCTGTTCTACAACTGACTAGGTATCCCCCCCTTTCCTTTCTGTTGTACAACTGACTAGGTCTCCCCCTTTCCTTTCTGTTGTACAACTGACTAGGTATCCCCCTTTCTGTTCTACAACTGACTAGGTATCCCCCCTTTCCTTTCTGTTGTACAACTGACTAGGTAAGCCCCTTTCCTTTCTGTTGTACAACTGACTAGGTATCCCCCTTTCTGTTCTACAACTGACTAGGTATCCCCCCTTTCCTTTCTGTTGTACAACTGACTAGGTATCCCCCCTTTCCTTTCCCTTTTGTTTCCTCTCACATCCTCCTACTACATCTCAGAGAAATCACTTTCTAGATGACTACTATGCTAATCGGCACCAGAACTTGTGTTGCTGTTAGTAACGAGAAGAGAGAAGATAGAGTCGAGTGGCTGCTCTAGAAAGCCTGTTTATGTCCCCAAGGACAGACATCCCCCACAACAGATCCAGGAGAAGAGGAATACATTGTCGTCTCACAGACGACTGCTGTTTTTAATTTTTAATTTTTATTATTGCCAATGATACAATGTTATAACAAAAACTGCAGTGACACATTGGTGTAACAACATCTCCTTGCTAGAGAGCTGTGTTCAACAAAATAATAATCCAACTGTACCTGAATATCAAGGCCAGTGAGTTATAATAGCTAGTTATGGCCTATAACACACATCTCATTACAATAATAATCTTGTCCCATTGTGCTAATCATTTGCATGGAGTTATATATATATACATATATATATATATGTTTCTGACGAAACTTGTGAATGGAATTTAATTTTGCTGACATTTTACTTTACCCCTGTTCAAGAGAAATCCTCAGCGAGAGCATTACAATTTGACGGTCAGTGCCTGAAACACTGAAATACTACAACGTGTATTTAGGCCTGGGTGACTCCTTTGCATAAACACGGGTTGCTTCATTGCTAGTGCCTAGAGTCTTGTTGGCAGAAAAAAATAAAAAACCTAGGTTCACTTCAGAACCATGGATAGCGCCATTAAGGGGGAACGAAATTCACATACTCCCGGCCCTATTCAGCCTCAAAACCTGCAGTACCTGGTGGCGGGTACAGCGTATGGTGATTGTCTTCCCTTCAGATGATCAGTTTACTGAGCTGATTTCAAATCAAAAGTCACACACACACACAAGTTCAGTTTTAAGCCAGACTCTGGCCACGTCCACACTCTCAATCATCCATGGGATGAGTCATGATTGCTTCCTTCCTCAGTTGGTATACCCCAGGTTTTTTTTATTTTTTATTACATCAAACTAATAATTAATGGTACATCTACCCTGTGTGCAAAATCTAAAACATCAAAGTCAAGACCATAAAAAAACGAAATATTTCCACCTTATGAATTATGTACAAGAACCATATTCCTGCTTTCGTTTGTTCTGTTGGCAACTGAAAAGACACATTCTCTTGGGTATCACAACAGTCTAGTCAGCCAACAGTCATATATTTACTGACATTTTACAGAAATAATTTGCTTCAAATTCAGATAAGAAGTGAAAGGAGAAACCTGTCCATTGCTACGCATCTGTCATCTGTCTAATGTTAGAGTAATCACTGAATATCTTGTTGTGTCAATGATTTTCAACTTAATGATCCTGCCCCCCTCCTTAAGAGTGGCAGCAGCTGCTAGTCGGTCCTGCAGAATAAGCCCCCCCCATGCAGTGGATAGGCCAGGCGGTGCGGTGCATTGAAGCGACCCAAAACACAGGCTCCTCAATGGCACCGATTCGCTTCACAGCTTCTACGGGACCCGTGCGCCAAGCGCATCACCATATCATAGACTATGCCTCGCTTTAGCGTATAATATTAGTCTATATTACATAGACTACAACTGATTTATTTACATGGAATATTGGAAATGTGATTTACACGATCTAGGCTCAAACGACATTAGCCTGGCAGATTTCCAAATATAATTGAATACATTTGTATTTTATAACGTACCTTAGCAAATGCAGCAACCTCAAGTCTCAAACTCCATTGTTGTTGATTATATCTTTCACATAGGCTGCTATTTATTTAATTTGTTCCCGATGCAGCATTCTAAAACAGCGCAATTATTCTGCTTTCCTCGTTTTGTTGATATAATCAGTGTCACCGCGCGCGACTCAGCTCAGCATCCAATTTTCTTTGCTGTACGCACTCGCTGTTCTAGAATGGGCACGAGCGATGGAAGCAATGGAGAGTCCATCCTTCGTTCATTTCAACCCGATCTTTATAACCTTAAATCTCTATCCCGGTCCGGCCGGTGATTCGATCACATGTATTTGATTTCCCTTTCTTCCCACTTGCTGTGAGGTGAAAATATGTGATTTGGAGCGGTCCCTTCTCTCCAAGCCCCTGCAGATTTATATTGCGGAGTGCCTCTCTCACCTATGCGGAGGAGAAAGCGAGGAGAGGGGCGTGTGTCAGACAGGCAGTGACGGAGCAGGGGGCGGGATTTGGTTTATAGTCCACACCAGGGATCATTATCTAGATTCTGCCTCGGGCCGATTATTTCTTGAGTGGATTGTCAGGCGGCCAGAACATTTTTACAAATACGTTGTAGACTGCAAATTGACCATAATAAGTCCAAACAGATGTATTTGACTAAAACATACAGTACCAGTCAAAAGTTTGGACACCTACACATTCTAGGGTTTATCTTTATTTTACTATTTTCTACATTGTAGAATAATAGTGAAGACATCAAGACTATGAAATAACACATATGGAATCATGAAGTAACCAAAACAGTGTTAAACAAATCAAAATGTATTTAATATTTGAGCTTCTTCAAAGTAGCCACCCTTTGCCTTGATGACAGCTTTGCACACTCTTGGCATTCTCTCAACCACCTTCACCTGGAATGCTTTTCCAACAGTCTTGAAGGAGTTCCCATATATGCTGAGCCCTTGTTGGCTGCTGTTCCTTCAATCTGCGGTCCAACTCAACCCAAACCATCTCAATTGTGTTGAGGTCGGGGGATTGTGTTGAGGTCGGGTGATTGTGGAGGCCAGGTCATCTTGATGCAGCACTCCATCACTCTCCTTCTTGGTCAAATAGCCCTTACACAGCCTGGAGGTGTGTTGGGTCATTGTCCTGTTGAAAAACAAATGATAGTCCCACTAAGCGCAAACCAGATGGGATGGCGTATCGCTGCAGAATGCTGTGGTAGCCATGCTGGTTAACTGTGCCTTGAAATCTAAATAAATCACAGACAGTGTCACCAGCAAAGCACCATCACACCTCCTCCTCCATGCTTCACGGTGGGAACCACACATGCAGAGATCATCCGTTCACCTACTCTGCAAGTCATGGCAGTTGGAACCATAAATCTCACATTTGGACTCATCAGATCAAATAACATATTTCCTCCGGTCTAATGTCCTTTGCTCGTGGTTCTTGGTCTCTTCTTCTGATTGGTGTCCTTTAGTAGGCTGTCTCACAACCGGCCATAATTGAGCATCCCGTAGGGTGGCACACAATTGGTTGTGTTTGGCCGGTGCAGGCAGTATTGCAAATAAGAATTTGTTCTTAACTGACTTGCTTAGTTAAATAAAGGTTACATTTAAAATAAAATTTAAAAAACTATTCTTAACAGCAATTCGACCATGAAGGCCCGATTATGCAGTCTCTCTGAACAGTTGATGTTGGGATGTGTCTGTTACTTGAACTCTGTGAAGCATTTATTTGGGCTGAAATTTCTGAGGCTGGTAACTCCAATTAACTTATCCTCTGCAGGAGAGGTAACTCTGGGTCTTCCTTTCCTGTGGCGGTCCTCATGAGAGTTAGTTTCATCATAGCGCTTGCTGATTTTTGCGACTGCACTTGAAGAAAATGTTCGGTATTGACTGACCTTCATGCCTTAAAGTAATGATGGACTGTCATTTCTCTTTTTTTATTTGAGCTGTTATTGCTATAATATGGACTTGGTCGTTTACCAAATAGGGCTATCTTCTGTATACCACCCCTACCTTGTCACAACACATCTGATTGGCTCAAACGTATTATGAAGGAAATACATTCAAATGAACATTTAACAAGGCACACCTGTTAATTAAAATGCATTCCAGGTGACTACCTCATGAAGCTGGTTGAGAGAATGCCAAGAGTGTGCAAAGCTGTCCTTTCTTTTACTTATTTTTTATTTCACCTTTCTTTAACCAGGTAGGCCAATTGAGAACAAGTTCTAATTTACAACTGCGACCTGGCCAAGATAAAGCAAAGCAGTGCGACAAAATAAAATAACACAGAGTTACACATAAACAAAAGTACAGTCAATAACACAATAGAAAAATCTATATACAATGTGTGCAAATGGAGTAAGGAGGTAAGACAATAAATAGGCCATAGTAGCAAAGTATTTACAATTTAGTAAATGAACACTGAATTGATAGATGTGCAGATGATGATATGCAATTAGAATATTGGTGTGCAAAAGAGAAAAAACGTTTTTAAAAAGGGGTAGTTGGGGATGAGGTATTTGGATGGGCTACTTACAAATGGACTATGTACAGCTGCAGCGATCGGTAAGCTGCTCAGATAGCTGATGCTTAAAGTTAGTGAGGGAGATATAAGTCTGTGACTTCAGCGATTTTTGCAATTCCTTCCAGTCAATGGCAGCAGAGAACTGGAATAATGGTACGGAATGGTGTCGTCCGGATAGAGGTGGATCAAGGAATCACCCACAGTAAGAGCGACGTCATTGATATATACAGAGAAAAGAGTCGGCCCGAGAATTGAACCCTGTGGTACCCCATAGAGACTGCCAGAGGTCCTCATTGCAAAGGGTGGCTACTTTGAAGAATCTCATATATAAAATATATTTTGAAATGTTTACAAACACAACAAAAATTATAATAATTATATACAGTAGAGGCAAAAGTTTGGACACACCTACTCATTCAAGGGTTTTTCTTTATTTGGACTATTTTCTACATTGTAGAATAACAGTGAAGACATCAAAACTATAAAATAACACATACTGTTTTGAATCACGTCGTAACCAAAAAAGTACTAAACAAAATCTAAATATATTTTATATTTGTGTTTCTACAAAGTAACCACGCTTTGCCTTGATGACAGCTTTGCACACTCTCTGCATTCCCTCAACCAGCTTCATGAGGTAATCACCTGGACAGAGGTGTATTTGGAGGGCAAGTTGGTCAGGATGATATCTATGAGGGTGCCCATGTTTACGGATTTAGGGTTGTACCTGGTAGGTTCCTTGATAATTTGTGTGAGATTGAGGGAATCTAGCTTAGATTGTAGGATGGCCGGGGTGTTAAGCATATCCCAGTTTAGGTCACCTAACAGTACGAACTCTGAAGATAGATGGGGGGCGATCATTTCACATATGGTGTCCAGGGCACAGCTGGCGGCCGAAGGGGGGTCTATAACAAGAGGCAACAGTGAGAGACTTATTTCTGGAAAGGTGTATTTTTAAAAGGAGAATCTCAAATTGTTTGGGCATAGACCTGGATAGTATGACAGAACTCTGCAGGCTGTCTCTGCAGTAGATTGCAACTTGGCCCCCTTTGGCAGTTCTAACTTGACTGAAAATGTTCTAGATGGGGATGGAAATCTCACATTTTTTGTGTTCTTCCTAAAAC
>NC_068430.1:8388061-8390561 GCF_023373465.1 Oncorhynchus keta | reverse complement strand
CGTTCCGGACATTATCAGCAACCTGCCCTGTGTAACTCTGCAGTAAATGACTTGTGTGGTTTGATGCCATTCCATCTGGCTCCGTTCCGGACATTATCAGCAACCTGCCCTGTGTAACTCTGCAGTAAATGACTTGTGTGGTTTGATGCCATTCCATCTGGCTCCGTTCCGGACATTATCAGCAACCTCCCTGTGTAACTCTGCAGTAAATGACTTGTGTGGTTTGATGCCATTCCATCTGGCTCCGTTCCGGACATTATCAGCAACCTCCCTGTGTAACTCTGCAGTAAATGACTTGTGTGGTTTGATGCCATTCCATCTGGCTCCGTTCGGACATTATCAGCAACCTCCCCTGTGTAACTCTGCAGTAAATGACTTGTGTGGTTTGATGCCATTCCATCTGGCTCCGTTCCGGACATTATCAGCAACCTGCCCTGTGTAACTCTGCAGTAAATGACTTGTGTGGTTTGATGCCATTCCATCTGGCTCCGTTCGGACATTATCAGCAACCTCCTCTGTGTAACTCTGCAGTAAATGACTTGTGTGGTTTGATGCCATTCCATCTGGCTCCGTTCCGGACATTATCAGCAACCTCCCTGTGTAACTCTGCAGTAAATGACTTGTGTGGTTTGATGCCATTCCATCTGGCTCCGTTCCGGACATTATCAGCAACCTCCCTGTGTAACTCTGCAGTAAATGACTTGTGTGGTTTGATGCCATTCCATCTGGCTCCGTTCCGGACATTATCAGCAACCTCCCCTGTGTAACTCTGCAGTAAATGTCTTGTGTGGTTTGATGCCATTCCATCTGGCTCCGTTCCGGACATTATCAGCAACCTCCTCTGTGTAACTCTGCAGTAAATGACTTGTGTGGTTTGATGCCATTCCATCTTGCTCCGTTCCGGACATTATCAGCAACCTGCCCTGTGTAACTCTGCAGTAAATGACTTGTGTGGTTTGATGCCATTCCATCTGGCTCCGTTCCGGACATTATCAGCAACCTGCCCTGTGTAACTCTGCAGTAAATGACTTGTGTGGTTTGATGCCATTCCATCTGGCTCCGTTCCGGACATTATCAGCAACCTCCCCTGTGTAACTCTGCAGTAAATGACTTGTGTGGTTTGATGCCATTCCATCTGGCTCCGTTCCGGACATTATCAGCAACCTCCCCTGTGTAACTGCAGTAAATGACTTGTGTGGTTTGCCAACGTGCCTCACATTACTAGACTGGTTAAACCAGACTGACTGACTGTTCAAACAACAGGGAAATGTACCACAATCAGTTTGGATGCTATCGCATTGTATTCACGATTGGGAATTCTATCTGCTGTTGGCTGTAGAGATGGTGCGTGTTGGATAGATAGCTGTTGGCTGTAGAGATGGTGTTGGATAGATAGCTGTTGGCTGTAGAGATGGTGTTGGATAGATAGCTGTTGGCTGTAGAGATGGTGTTGGATGGATAGCTGTAGGCTGTAGAGATGGTGTTGGATAGATAGCTGTTGGCTGTAGAGATGGTGTTGGATAGATAGCTGTTGGCTGTAGAGATGGTGTTGATAGATAGCTGTTGGCTGTAGAGATGGTGTTGGATAGATAGCTGTTGGCTGTAGAGATGGTGTTGGATAGATAGCTGTTGGCTGTAGAGATGGTGTTGGATGGATAGCTGTTGGCTGTAGAGATGGTGTTGGATAGATAGCTGTTGGCTGTAGAGATGGTGTTGGATAGATAGCTGTTGGCTGTAGAGATGGTGTTGGATGGATAGCTGTAGGCTGTAGAGATGGTGTTGGATAGATAGCTGTTGGCTGTAGAGATGGTGTTGGATAGATAGCTGTTGGCTGTAGAGATGGTGTTGGATAGATAGCTGTTGGCTGTAGAGATGGTGTTGGATAGATAGCTGTTGGCTGTAGAGATGGTGTTGGATAGATAGCTGTTGGCTGTAGAGATGGTGTTGGATAGATAGCTGTTAGGGGAAGGGGAGGGGGACACGGTGTGAAATAGACCCGTATTGCCAATCTCAATCTCTTTTGGCGTAGTGGGGGATGGGAGTAAGGGAGTGGAGGGTCAGAGTTCATTGAGAATGGCTCTTGGGTAGTGGAGAGAAGAGATCTTCATGCCATTAATTGGTCATATCTATTTACACCTTTGATTAAAGGGATACTTTGGGATTTTGGAAATTAGGTCCTTTATCTACTTCCTCAGAGTCAGATTCATTTCTGGAAAGCATCTCTGTGCAGTTTGAAGGAAGGTGCTAGCAGATTTTGTATTTAAAAAAAATAAAAAATGTAACCTTTATTTAACTGGGCAAATATTTTTCTTTATTTAACTTTATCCTCCAGCGAGGTTGGGAGCTGGGATTCAAAGTAAAACATGTAATTAAATAAAAATATAAATATAGGACAAAACACACATCACAACAAGAGAGACAACACAACACTACATAAAGAGAGACCTAAGACAACAACATAGCAAGGCAGCAACACATGACAACACAGCATGGTAGCAAC
>NC_068430.1:8383061-8385561 GCF_023373465.1 Oncorhynchus keta | reverse complement strand
TCAAAGAAAAAAAACATGCTTTTTATTTGATTTATAAAAATAAAAAAATTGTACCATCATCTTTGAAATGCAAGAGAAAGGCCATAATGTATTATTCCAGCCAAGGTGCAATTTAGATTTTGGCCACTAGATGACAGCAGTGTTTGTGCAACGTTTTAGACTGATCTAATGAACCATTGAATATCTGTTCAAAATATTGTATCAAGACTACCCAAATGTGCCTAATTGGTTTGTTAATACATTTTCAAGTACATAACTGTGCACTCTACTCAAACAATAGCATTATGGTATTATTTCAATCTAATAGCTACTGTAAATTGGACAGTGCAGGTAGATTAACAAGAATTTAAGCTTTCTGCCAATATCAGATATGTCTACGTCCTGGGAAATGTATTTTCTGTAGTATTGAGTACAGATACATACACACAATAATGTATTATTGTGGATAGTCAGATTAATATAATAGTTATATTTAAACATTTACATACTTTGCAAGAATATTGATTTCCCTAAGAATCTTGTCTCCATGGACAATGGACAAAAAGCCCAATCAGAATAAACCTTCTACCACAGCGACCATGTTTTTTGGGGGGAAGCATATTTGATACTGAGTTCGAACATATAAAGTTTGTATGTTCAAACTACTTTTAAGACTCATACAGTCCTTTGCTCCAAACTCACCTAATTCGCGCTAAAGAGGGATGCTTGCTCGGCTGTTGCTGACACCAACCAGCTCTCACAGTCTCACATCAGGATTAGGTCTCACAGTTTCACATCAGAACTCGGTCTCACAGTCTCACATCAGGATTAGACGTTCATCCATGCTTCTCAAACGTCAAAATGTAGAAGTTGTTCCAAACGTCAAATTGCAAAGTGTTTAAGGTTAAGTTCAGGCATTAACTCTGAATGGTTAAGGTTAGGCATTAACTCAGAATGGTTAAGGTTAGGTATTAACTCAGAATGGTTAAGGTTAGGCATTAACTCAGAATGGTTAAGGTTAGGCATTAACTCTGAATGGTTAAGGCGAGGCATTAACTCAGAATGGTTAAGGCTAGGCATTAACTCAGAATGGTTAAGGCGAGGCATTAACTCAGAATGGTTAAGGCGAGGCATTAACTCAGAATGGTTAAGGTTAGGCATTAACTCTGAATGGTTAAGGTTAAGCATTAACTCAGAATGGTTAAGGTTAGGCATTAACTCAGAATGGTTAAGGTTAGGTATTAACTCAGAATGGTTAAGGTTAGGCATTAACTCAGAATGGTTAAGGTTAGGCATTAACTCAGAATGGTTAAGGTTAGGCATTAACTCAGAATGGTTAAGGTTAGGTATTAACTCAGAATGGTTAAGGTTAGGCATTAACTCAGAATGGTTAAGGTTAGGCATTAACTCTGAATGGTTAAGGTTAGGCATTAACTCAGAATGGTTAAGGTTATTAACTCAGAATGGTTAAGGCTAGGCATTAACTCAGAATGGTTAAGGTTAGGCATTAACTCAGAATGGTTAAGGTTAGGTATTAACTCAGAATGGTTAAGGTTAGGTATTAACTCAGAATGGTTAAGGTTAGGTATTAACTCAGAATGGTTAAGGTTAGGTATTAACTCAGAATGGTTAAGGTTAGGTATTAACTCAGAATAGTTAAGGTTAGGTATTAACTCAGAATGGTTAAGGTTAGGCATTAACTCAGAATGGTTAAGGTTAGGTATTAACTCAGAATAGTTAAGGTTAGGTATTAACTCAGAATGGTTAAGGTTAGGTATTAACTCAGAATGGTTAAGGCGAGGCATTAACTCAGAATGGTTAAGGCTAGGCATTAACTCAGAATGGTTAAGGCGAGGCATTAACTCAGAATGGTTAAGGCGAGGCATTAACTCAGAATGGTTAAGGTTAGGCATTAACTCTGAATGGTTAAGGTTAGGCATTAACTCAGAATGGTTAAGGTTAGGCATTAACTCAGAATGGTTAAGGTTAGGTATTAACTCAGAATGGTTAAGGTTAGGCATTAACTCAGAATGGTTAAGGTTAGGCATTAACTCAGAATGGTTAAGGTTAGGCATTAACTCAGAATGGTTAAGGTTAGGTATTAACTCAGAATGGTTAAGGTTAGGCATTAACTCAGAATGGTTAAGGTTAGGCATTAACTCAGAATGGTTAAGGTTAGGCATTAACTCAGAATGGTTAAGGTTAGGCATTAACTCTGAATGGTTAAGGTTAGGCATTAACTCAGAATGGTTAAGGTTAGGTATTAACTCAGAATGGTTAAGGTTAGGTATTAACTCAGAATGGTTAAGGTTAGGTATTAACTCAGAATGGTTAAGGTTAGGTATTAACTCAGAATAGTTAAGGTTAGGTATTAACTCAGAATGGTTAAGGTTAGGCATTAACTCAGAATGGTTAAGGTTAGGCATTAACTCAGAATGGTTAAGGCTAGGCATTAACTCAGAATGGTTAAGGTTAGGTATTAACTCAGAATGGTTAAGGTTAGGTATTAACTCAGAATAGT
>NC_068430.1:8228061-8378061 GCF_023373465.1 Oncorhynchus keta | reverse complement strand
TTTGGGAAGAAGTAAGGATGTTTTGGGAAGAAGGGTTATTTGGGAAGCAGTAAGGGTGTGTTGGGAAGAAGGGTTATTTGGGAAGCAGTAAGGGTGTTTTGGGAAGAAGGGTTATTTGGGAAGAAGTAAGGATGTTTTGGGAAGAAGGGTTATTTGGGAAGCAGTAAGGGTGTGTTGGGAAGAAGGGTTATTTGGGAAGAAGTAAGGATGTTTTGGGAAGAAGGGTTATTTGGGAAGCAGTAAGGGTGTGTTGGGAAGAAGGGTTATTTGGGAAGAAGTAAGGATGTTTTGGGAAGAAGGGTTATTTGGGAAGCAGTAAGGATGTTTTGGGAAGAAGGGTTATTTGGGAAGCAGTAAGGATGTTTTGGGAAGAAGGGTTATTTGGGAAGCAGTAAGGGTGTGTTGATTCAAAGGTTTTTGGGAAGCAGTAAGGATGTTTTGGGAAGAAGGGTTATTTGGGAAGCAGTAAGGGTGTGTTGGGAAGAAGGGTTATTTGGGAAGAAGTAAGGATGTTTTGGGAAGAAGGGTTATTTGGGAAGCAGTAAGGGTGTGTTGGGAAGAAGGGTTATTTGGGAAGCAGTAAGGGTGTTTTGGGAAGAAGGGTTATTTGGGAAGAAGTAAGGATGTTTTGGGAAGAAGGGTTATTTGGGAAAGTAAGGGTGTGTTGGGAAGAAGGGTTATTTGGGAAGAAGTAAGGATGTTTTGGGAAGAAGGGTTATTTGGGAAGCAGTAAGGGTGTGTTGGGAAGAAGGGTTATTTGGGAAGAAGTAAGGATGTTTTGGGAAGAAGGGTTATTTGGGAAGCAGTAAGGGTGTGTTGGGAAGAAGGGTTATTTGGGAAGCAGTAAGGGTGTTTTGGGAAGAAGGGTTATTTGGGAAGAAGTAAGGATGTTTTGGGAAGAAGGGTTATTTGGGAAGCAGTAAGGGTGTGTTGGGAAGAAGGGTTATTTGGGAAGAAGTAAGGATGTTTTGGGAAGAAGGGTTATTTGGGAAGCAGTAAGGGTGTGTTGGGAAGAAGGGTTATTTGGGAAGCAGTAAGGGTGTGTTGGGAAGAAGGGTTATTTGGGAAGCAGTAAGGGTGTGTTGGGAAGAAGGGTTATTTGGGAAGCAGTAAGGATGTTTTGTGAAGAAGGGTTATTTGGGAAGCAGTAAGGGTGTGTTGGGAAGAAGGGTTATTTGGGAAGCAGTAAGGGTGTGTTGGGAAGAAGGGTTATTTGGGAAGCAGTAAGGGTGTGTTGGGAAGAAGGGTTATTTGGGAAGCAGTAAGGGTGTGTTGGGAAGAAGGGTTATTTGGGAAGCAGTAAGGGTGTGTTGGGAAGAAGGGTTATTTGGGGGAAGCAGTAAGGGTGTGTTGGAAGAAGGGTTATTTGGGAAGCAGTAAGGGTGTGTTGGGAAGAAGGGTTATTTGGGAAGCAGTAAGGGTGTGTTGGGAAGAAGTGAGTGTATTTGTGGAAGAAGTGGAAAAGAGATGTTTTGAGGAAGAAGTAGAGATGTTTTGAGGAAGAAGTAGAGATGTTTAGAGGAAGATGTAAGGGTGTTTGGGGAAGAAGTACAACTGTTTCGAGGAAGACATAAGATGTTTTGAGTCAAAAGTAATGTGCTTTGGGGAAGAAGTAGTGGTGTTTTGGGGGAAAAGTAAAGTGTTTTGTAAAGAAGTAAGGGTGTTTTGGGAAAGAAGTGAAGGGTGTTTGGGGGATGAAGTGAAGGTGTTTTGGGGAAGAAGTAAGGGTGTTTTGTAAAGAAGTAAGGGTGTTTGGGAAAGAAGTGAAGGGTGTTTGGGGGATGAAGTGAAGGTGTTTTGGGGAAGAAGTAAGGGTGTTTTGGGGAAGAAGTAAGGGTGTTTTGGGAGGAAGTAAGGTTGTTTTGGTGAAAAATTAAAGAGGTTTTGGTGAGAAGTAAGTGTGTTTTGGGGAAGAAGTAAGGGTATTCTGAGTAAGAAGTAAAACTGTTTCGAGGAAGACAAGGTGTTTTGAGTAAAAAGTAATGTGCTTTGGGGAAGAAGTAGTGGTGTTTTGGGGGAAAAGAAAGGTTGTTTGGGGAAGTAGTAAGGGTGTTTTCAGGAAGAGGTAAGGGTGTTTTGGGAAAAAGTACAGGTGCTTTGGCGAAGAAGTAAGGGTGTTTTGGGAAGAGGTAATGCTGTTTTGGGGAAGAAGTTAGGGTGTTTGGGAAGAATTAAGGTTGTTTTTGGTTAGTAGTAATGATGTTTTGAAAAAGTAAGTTTGTTTTGGGGAAGAAGTAAGGGGGTTTTGGGAAGAAGAATGGGTGTATTTGGGAAGTGATAAGGATGCTATGAGGAAGACAGGCTGTTTTGGGGAAGACATGGTGTTTTGGGGAGGAAATTAAGGTGTTTTGGGAAGAAGCAAGGGTGTTTTGGGGAAGACAGGGTGTTTTGGGGAAGACAGGGTGTCTTGGGGAAGGCATAAGGGTGTTTGGGGAAGAAGTAAGGGTGCTGTGAGGAAGATGTAGGGGTAATTAGAGGAAGAAGTATTTTGGGGAAGAAGTAATGGTGTTCTGAGGAAGTTGTAAGGGTGTTTTGGGAAGAAGTAACGGTGTTTGGGACAATAAGTATAGATGTTTTGGGAAGAAGTTAGGGTGTTTTGGGGAAGAGGTACGTTTTTTGGGGGGGTGAAATAAGGGTGCTTTGGGGACGTTGTAAGGGTGTTAGGGGGAGAATTAAGGGTGTTTTGGGAAGAAGCAATAGGGTTTTGGGAAGAAGTAATTGTGTTTTGTGGAAGACAGAAGGGTGTTTGATGGAAAGGTAAGGGTGTTTTGGGAAAAACTAGGGATGTTTTGGGAAGAAGGGTGTTTTGGATAAAAGTAGGGGTGTTTTGGGAAGAAGTGAGGGTGTTTTGAGGAAGAATGTTTTGGACAAGACTTAAGGGTGTTTGGGGGGAAAAGTAAGTTGTTTTGGGAAGAAGTACGTTTTTTTGGGGAAGAAGTAAGTGTATATTTTGGAAGAAGTAAGGGTGTTTTGGGGAAGAATTGTACTTCAAGGCTTAAGATGTGAGAGCATCCCACTAAAGCGATGCTACGTTTTGATAGTGAGACCAGTGGAAAAGCGATGCTATGTTTTGATAGTGAGACCAGTGGAAAAGCGATGCTACGTTTTGATAGTGAGACCAGTGGAAAAGCAATGCTACGGTTTGATAGTGAGACCAGTGGAAAACTAATGCTACGTTTTGATAGTGAGACCAGTGGAAAACTAATGCTACGTTTTGATAGTGAGACCAGTGGAAAAGCGATGCTCCGTTTTGATAGTGAGACCAGTGGAAAAGCGATGCTGAGACCTATGTTTTGATAGTGAGACCAGTGGAAAAGCAATGCTACGGTTTTGATAGTGAGACCAGTGGAAAAGCAATGCTATGTTTTGATAGTGAGACCAGTGGAAAAGCGATGCTACGTTTTGATAGTGAGACCAGTGGAAAAGCGATGCTACGTTTTGTAAAAAGCGATGCTATGTTTTGATAGTGAGACCAGTGGAAAAGCGATGCTACGTTTTGATAGTGAGACCAGTGGAAAAGCAATGCTACGTTTTGATAGTGAGACCAGTGGAAAAGCGATGCTACGTTTTGTAAAAAGCGATGCTATGTTTTGATAGTGAGACCAGTGGAAAAGCGATGCTACGTTTTGATAGTGAGACCAGTGGAAAAGCAATGCTACATTTTGATAGTGAGACCAGTGGAAAAGCGATGCTAAGTTTTGATAGTGAGACCAGTGGAAAAGCAATGCTACGTTTTGATAGTGAGACCAGTGGAAAAGCGATGCTACGTTTTGATAGTGAGACCAGTGGAAAAGCAATGCTACGTTTTGATAGTGAGACCAGTGGAAAAGCGATGCTACGTTTTGATAGTGAGACCAGTGGAAAAGCAATGCTACATTTTGATAGTGAGACCAGTGGAAAAGCAATGCTACGTTTTGATAATGAGACCAGTGGAAAAGCGATGCTACGTTTTGATAGTGAGACCAGTGGAAAAGCGATGCTACGTTTTGATAGTGAGACCAGTGGAAAAGCGATGCTACGTTTTGTAAAAAGCGATGCTACGTTTTGATAGTGAGACCAGTGGAAAAGCGATGCTACGTTTTGACAGTGAGACCAGTGGAAAAGCGATGCTACGTTTTGTAAAAAGCGATGCTATGTTTTGATAGTGAGACCAGTGGAAAAGCGATGCTACGTTTTGTAAAAAGCGATGCTATGTTTTGATAGTGAGACCAGTGGAAAAGCGATGCTATGTTTTGATAGTGAGACCAGTGGAAAAGCGATGCTATGTTTTGATAGTGAGACCAGTGGAAAAGCGATGCTACGTTTTGATAGTGAGACCAGTGGAAAAGCAATGCTATGTTTTGATAGTGAGACCAGTGGAAAAGCAATGCTATGTTTTGATAGTGAGACCAGTGGAAAAGCAATGCTACGTTTTGTAAAAAGCGATGCTATGTTTTGATAGTGAGACCAGTGGAAAAGCGATGCTACGTTTTGTAAAAAGCGATGCTATGTTTTGATAGTGAGACCAGTGGAAAAGCGATGCTATGTTTTGATAGTGAGACCAGTGGAAAAGCGATGCTACGTTTTGATAGTGAGACCAGTGGAAAAGCGATGCTATGTTTTGATAGTGAGACCAGTGGAAAAGCGATGCTACGTTTTGATAGTGAGACCAGTGGAAAAGCGATGCTACGTTTTGATAGTGAGACCAGTGGAAAAGCGATGCTATGTTTTGATAGTGAGACCAGTGGAAAAGCGATGCTATGTTTTGATAGTGAGACCAGTGGAAAAGCAATGCTACGTTTTGATAGTGAGACCAGTGGAAAAGCAATGCTACGTTTTGATAGTGAGACCAGTGGAAAAGCGATGCTACGTTTTGTAAAAAGCGATGCTATGTTTTGATAGTGAGACCAGTGGAAAAGCAATGCTACGTTTTGATAGTGAGACCAGTGGAAAAGCGATGCTACGTTTTGATAGTGAGACCAGTGGAAAAGCAATGCTACGTTTTGATAGTGAGACCAGTGGAAAAGCAATGCTACGTTTTGATAGTGAGACCAGTGGAAAAGCGATGCTACGTTTTGATAGTGAGACCAGTGGAAAAGCAATGCTACGTTTTGATAGTGAGACCAGTGGAAAAGCGATGCTACGTTTTGATAGTGAGACCAGTGGAAAAGCAATGCTACGTTTTGATAGTGAGACCAGTGGAAAAGCAATGCTACGTTTTGTAAAAAGCGATGCTATGTTTTGATAGTGAGACCAGTGGAAAAGCGATGCTATGTTTTGATAGTGAGACCAGTGGAAAAGCGATGCTACGTTTTGATAGTGAGACCAGTGGAAAAGCGATGCTATGTTTTGATAGTGAGACCAGTGGAAAAGCGATGCTACGTTTTGATAGTGAGACCAGTGGAAAAGCGATGCTATGTTTTGATAGTGAGACCAGTGGAAAAGCGATGCTATGTTTTGATAGTGAGACCAGTGGAAAAGCAATGGTACGTTTTGATAGTGAGACCAGTGGAAAAGCGATGCTACGTTTTGATAGTGAGACCAGTGGAAAAGCGATGCTACGTTTTGATAGTGAGACCAGTGGAAAAGCGATGCTACGTTTTGATAGTGAGACCAGTGGAAAAGCGATGCTACGTTTTGATAGTGAGACCAGTGGAAAAGCGATGCTACGTTTTGATAGTGAGACCAGTGGAAAAGCGATGCTACGTTTTGATAGTGAGACCAGTGGAAAAGCGATGCTACGTTTTGATAGTGAGACCAGTGGAAAAGCGATGCTACGTTTTGATAGTGAGACCAGTGGAAAAGCGATGGTACGTTTTGAGACCCGTGGGGAAAGTGATAGTTGTTGGGTATAAAGGCCAGACAGATGAGATAGTTAAATCCATAAGCCAGACTGACAGAAGACAAACCATTTAGTAAAGACGTTCTTAGAGATATGATGTAATCATCAGCCAATCCGCTGTACTCACGCTGATAATCTTTAATGTTGATTGTATAAATGTTGTTCTCTAGTCTGTGATAGTATAATCTCTCACTGCAGAAGAATTTGGATCTGAAATTTCAGCATAATTCCCTTAATACCATTGTCTTACACCTCAAACATGCAGTGCAGTAAAGTTTTGCCAATGACCAGTGTACTATAACAAAACATTCTCTATCCATGGCCTTGAAATGTAAGATACAACGTTGAAGCTTCCAAAAAGTGTTTTACATTTGGGCCCAAATCAGTTAACTCAATAAAAATTGGATGAACATTTTCAATAACTCTCCATAATGAGCCTACCCCAATTACAAATCAAAATGATTTCTTATCACTTTCATGTTCATAAAAAGGGATAATTGTTTACAGTGCTTCAGGCAGCCAGTACAACAATACTGATCCCTTGTTGTAAGGGCAAAGTGATTCAATATGCTACTTGCATTAAAAGAAAAATACTACCAAAAGCCAGGATGTCAAATTGATTACCATAAAACACGCTGATGGCAGCCAGGCAGGGATGTCTGTCGGCGGAGGGTTTTAAGGATTTGAAGGGCTAACGAGTGAAACTCTATAGTTTATAGCACTCAAGAAAATGGAACTCCCAATCAATAAATATCGAGTTCATTATCCTGAGAGGTGGAGAACCTTGTCTTGGCTTGCCAACGTAACAGGTCCGTCCCAAATGGCAGCTTTTCCTATATAGTGCATTACTTTTTGGCCATGACCTCTGGTTAAAAGTAATGCATTACATAGAGGATAGGGTGCCATTTGGGGGAAAAAATCATAACGTGGATGATATACGGCCGATGCAGTAGGGCCTGACATTGGCTATAGTGACGCTAGAGCGCCCCCTAACCGTATAATGTGATACTGCAGAACAAAATGATTAGACTAGGCTCCTATCATGGGGATTAATGGTCAGAGAGAGCCATCTCAGTGCATTGTCCTTTGTCCAGAATAAAAGTGGCAGGGATAGAGTATTGAATTTCAACAATCCGCGTGTAGGCTACAAAAGGCACTGGGCTAGATACTGTGTTGTATGCTGTGACTGACTGACTGTCGTTTCAACTGTTGACAATTGGCATGTGAATACCTACTGCCACCCCAAACTGTCATGGTAAAATTACATTAAAAAAAAGCTTAGAATATAAACATTTCATTTTTAGTCAGATATTATTATTTTTTAAAGTGCCATTTCCATGTAAGGCACTGGCACGGGAGGGTGATCACGAGGGTCTTAGAACGATGCTAAATTGGATCGACCCGTGTCGCTGCAATTCATGGTCCACTGAAATATCTAAATCAATAGTCTACAGAATTCTGAGTGTGACACACAAACACAATAAACAACAACATACCGTCAACCATCAGTAAATATCCTTCGCCTAAAATCAGCCATGCAATGATTAACATATGGATCAAATAACTGTCATGAGGGCAAAGGTAGCACACAAGGAACAGACAGGTACATGGCACGCGCCCTGATCATTTCCTGTGCAATCGTATAACGGATAAGGAAACCTACCGTGTGTCTGTGTTCTACGGCTCGGTAGCGAACTGCTTAGAGTGTTTATTACGAGTTCGTCAATGAAAGGACAGGGCAGGTCCTAAATCCTGTTCTCCGTTTGAGACGCGTTTAAAGACGGGAGCATTGAGTGTAGCGTACCCCCCCTCTTGGTGCGTTTTGGTTCTATCTGAGTCTCTGTGTACGAGCGAGGGGTCCCATCTGGCTAATTATGTTATCGCTGTAAACCTGAGAGCTCGTGAAGGAGAGCTGGGAGAGAGTGGGGGAGGGAGCTGTCCCCTCTTCCTGGTGCTGAAATAGGATACACATGCACACCAGATTGAGTGATCTCTCCTGTATGATCTCTCTCATTCATGTTTGTTTCCAACATCAACGTTGCTCGAATTAGGGATTTAAAAAAAATGTGTTTATATTCATTAATTAATTGCCCCAAAGACATGTATTTTGTATAGAGGTAGTTGTTTTTATTTTGACCTCACGTGAGCGAATCCGTAACTGCATCCTAAACCAATAGCACGACAGAACGCATTTCTGTGAATTGAAGTGACGCGATGACGTGCACACTCCAATAGGTGTCGATATTTCACTAGTTTTACATACCTGTCAAACGATGACAAGAACATGCCAAATCATTGTTCATGATGAATGACCTTCTCATTACAAACGTTCACAAATTCCCGCCTCTTTAGTCCGAAACAACTGATGCTCATACGTTTTTTCTTTCTCCCTCTATCTTTCTCAAACAGTCCAAATGCTTTTATTTCCATAACTTCAATGACTCAGAGGGGATGAACCACCAATATCCGATTTAATATTGCATCTTGGCTTGGGACTGCTCGTCCCCTAGATAGTAGCATAATACTGAGGCTGACACAGTGGTTGTGTCTGACCTGGTACCCTGTTTACCGAGATAGTGTACCACCTTTGACCTTTGACCAGGGCAGTGGTACATGGGCACTTTTCTACCCTACGCTGTAATCTTAGTCTCTGCATCCACAGCAACATGTTGACATACAACTCATATAGACTAATGATGGTTATAAACATGTTAACATACAACTCATATAGACTAATGATGGTTATAAACATGTTAACATACAACTCATATAGACTAATGATGGTTATAAACATGTTAACATACAATACAACTCATATAGACTAATGATGGTTATAAACATGTTAACATACAACTCATATAGACTAATGATGGTTATAAACATGTTGACATACAACTCATATAGACTAATGATGGTTATAAACATGTTGACATACAACTCATATAGACTAATGATGGTTATAAACATGTTAACATACAACTCATATAGACTAATGATGGTTATAAACATGTTAACATACAACTCATATAGACTAATGATGGTTATAAACATGTTAACATAGACTAATGATGGTTATAAACAACATCATATAGACTAATGATGGTTATAAACATGTTAACATACAATACAACTCATATAGACTAATGATGGTTATAAACATGTTAACATACAACTCATATAGACTAATGATGGTTATAAACATGTTAACATACAACTCATATAGACTAATGATGGTTATAAACATGTTAACATACAACTCATATAGACTAATGATGGTTATAAACATGTTGACATACAACTCATATAGACTAATGATGGTTATAAACATGTTAACATACAATACAACTCATATAGACTAATGATGGTTATAAACATGTTAACATACAATACAACTCATATAGACTAATGATGGTTATAAACATGTTGACATACAACTCATGATGGTTATAGACTAATGATGGTTATAAACATGTTAACATGACATACAACTACAACTCATATAGACTAATGATGGTTATAAACATGTTAACATACAACTCATATAGACTAATGATGGTTATAAACATGTTGACATACAACTCATATAGACTAATGATGGTTATGGTTATAAACTAATGATGGTTGACATACAATACAACTCATATAGACTAATGATGGTTATAAACATGTTGACATACAACTCATATAGACTAATGATGGTTATAAACATGTTAACATACAATACAACTCATATAGACTAATGATGGTTATAAACATGTTGACATACAATACAACTCATATAGACTAATGATGGTTATAAACATGTTAACATACAACTCATATAGACTAATGATGGTTATAAACATGTTAACATACAATACAACTCATATAGACTAATGATGGTTATAAACATGTTGACATACAATACAACTCATATAGATGATGGTTATAAAATGATGGTTATAAACATGTTAACATACAATACAACTCATATAGACTAATGATGGTTATAAACATGTTGACATACAACTCATATAGACTAATGATGGTTATAAACATGTTAACATACAATACAACTCATATAGACTAATGATGGTTATAAACATGTTAACATACAATACAACTCATATAGACTAATGATGGTTATAAACATGATGGTTATTGACATACAATACAACTCATATAGACTAATGATGGTTATAAACATGTTTAAACAACATACAACTCATATAGACTAATGATGGTTATAAACATGTTGACATACAACTACAACTCATATAGACTAATGATGGTTATAAACATGTTGACATACAACTCATATAGACTAATGATGGTTATAAACATGTTGACATACAACTCATATAGACTAATGATGGTTATAAACATGTTAACATACAATACAACTCATATAGACTAATGATGGTTATAAACATGTTAACATACAATACAACTCATATAGACTAATGATGGTTATAAACATGTTGTTAACATACAATACAACTCATATAGACTAATGATGGTTATAAACATGTTGACATACAACTCATATAGACTAATGATGGTTATAAACATGTTAACAACATACAACTCATATAGACTAATGATGGTTATAAACATGTTAACATACAACTCATATAGACTAATGATGGTTATAAACATGTTGACTAATGATGGTTATAAACAATACAACTCATATAGACTAATGATGGTTATAAACATGTTAACATACAACTCATATAGACTAATGATGGTTATAAACATGTTGACATAAACAATACAACTCATATAGACTAATGATGGTTATAAACATGTTAACATACAATACAACTCATATAGACTAATGATGGTTATAAACATGTTGACATACAATACAACTCATATAGACTAATGATGGTTATAAACATGTTAACATACAACTCAATATAGACTAATGATGGTTATAAACATGTTGACATACAACTCATATAGACTAATGATGGTATAAACATAAACATGTTGACATAAACAATACAACTCATATAGACTAATGATGGTTATAAACATGTTAACATACAACTCATATAGACTAATGATGGTTATAAACATGTTGACATACAACTCATATAGACTAATGATGGTTATAAACATGTTGACATACAACTCATATAGACTAATGATGGTTATAAACATGTTAACATACAATACAACTCATATAGACTAATGATGGTTATAAACATGTTAACATACAACTCATATAGACTAATGATGGTTATAAACATGTTAACATACAATACAACTCATATAGACTAATGATGGTTATAAACATGTTAACATACAATACAACTCATATAGACTAATGATGGTTATAAACATGTTAACATACAATACAACTCATATAGACTAATGATGGTTATAAACATGTTAACATACAACTCATATAGACTAATGATGGTTATAAACATGTTAACATACAACTCATATAGACTAATGATGGTTATAAACATGTTAACATAAACAATACAACTCATATAGACTAATGATGGTTATAAACATGTTGACATAAACAATACAACTCATATAGACTAATGATGGTTATAAACATGTTAACATACAACTCATATAGACTAATGATGGTTATAAACATGTTGACATACAACTCATATAGACTAATGATGGTTATAAACATGTTAACATACAACAATAGACTAATGATGGTTATAAACTCATATAGACTAATGATGGTTATAAACATGTTAACATACAATACAACTCATATAGACTAATGATGGTTATAAACATGTTAACATACAATACAACTCATATAGACTAATGATGGTTATAAACATGTTAACATACAATACAACTCATATAGACTAATGATGGTTATAAACATGTTAACATACAACTCATATAGACTAATGATGGTTATAAACATGTTAACATACAATACAACTCATATAGACTAATGATGGTTATAAACATGTTAACATACAATACAACTCATATAGACTAATGATGGTTATAAACATGTTGACATACAATACAACTCATATAGACTAATGATGGTTATAAACATGTTGACATACAACTCATATAGACTAATGATGGTTATAAACATGTTAACATACAACTCATATAGACTAATGATGGTTATAAACATGTTGACATACAACTCATATAGACTAATGATGGTTATAAACATGTTAACATACAACTCATATAGACTAATGATGGTTATAAACATGTTGACATACAACTCATATAGACTAATGATGGTTATAAACATGTTGACATACAACTCATATAGACTAATAAAGGTTATAAACATGTTAACATACAACTCATATAGACTAATGATGGTTATAAACATGTTAACATACAATACAACTCATATAGACTAATGATGGTTATAAACATGTTAACATACAACTCATATAGACTAATGATGGTTATAAACATGTTAACATACAACTCATATAGACTAATGATGGTTATAAACATGTTGACATACAACTCATATAGACTAATGATGGTTATAAACATGTTGACATACAACTCATATAGACTAATGATGGTTATAAACATGTTAACATACAATACAACTCATATAGACTAATGATGGTTATAAACATGTTGACATACAATACAACTCATATAGACTAATGATGGTTATAAACATGTTAACATACAACTCATATAGACTAATGATGGTTATAAACATGTTAACATACAACTCATATAGACTAATGATGGTTATAAACATGTTGACATACAATACAACTCATATAGACTAATGATGGTTATAAACATGTTGACATACAACTCATATAGACTAATGATGGTTATAAACATGTTGACATACAACTCATATAGACTAATGATGGTTATAAACATGTTAACATACAACTCATATAGACTAATGATGGTTATAAACATGTTGACATACAACTCATATAGACTAATGATGGTTATAAACATGTTAACATACAATACAACTCATATAGACTAATGATGGTTATAAACATGTTGACATACAACTCATATAGACTAATGATGGTTATAAACATGTTAACATACAACTCATATAGACTAATGATGGTTATAAACATGTTAACATACAATACAACTCATATAGACTAATGATGGTTATAAACATGTTAACATACAATACAACTCATATAGACTAATGATGGTTATAAACATGTTGACATACAACTCATATAGACTAATGATGGTTATAAACATGTTAACATACAACTCATATAGACTAATGATGGTTATAAACATGTTAACATACAAACAACTCATATAGACTAATGATGGTTATAAACATGTTGACATAGACTAATGATGGTTATAAACATACAACTCATATAGACTAATGATGGTTATAAACATGTTGACATACAATACAACTCATATAGACTAATGATGGTTATAAACATGTTGACATACAACTCATATAGACTAATGATGGTTATAAACATGTTGACATACAATACAACTCATATAGACTAATGATGGTTATAAACATGTTAACATACAACTCATATAGACTAATGATGGTTATAAACATGTTGACATACAATACAACTCATATAGACTAATGATGGTTATAAACATGTTGACATACAACTCATATAGACTAATGATGGTTATAAACATGTTGACATACAATACAACTCATATAGACTAATGATGGTTATAAACATGTTAACATACAACTCATATAGACTAATGATGGTTATAAACATGTTGTTATAAACATACATACAACTCATATAGACTAATGATGGTTATAAACATGTTGACATACAATACAACTCATATAGACTAATGATGGTTATAAACATGTTAACATACATACAACTCAATATAGACTAATGATGGTTATAAACATGTTTGACATACAACTCATATAGACTAATGATGGTTATAAACATGTTAACATACAACTCATATAGACTAATGATGGTTATAAACATGTTGACATACAATACAACTCATATAGACTAATGATGGTTATAAACATGTTGACATACAACTCATATAGACTAATGATGGTTATAAACATGTTAACATACAACTCATATAGACTAATGATGGTTATAAACATGTTAACATACAATACAACATACAATATAGACTAATGATGGTTATAAACATGTTAACATACAACTCATATAGACTAATGATGGTTATAAACATGTTGACATACAACTCATATAGACTAATGATGGTTATAAACATGTTAGACATACACATACAACTCATATAGACTAATGATGGTTATAAACATGTTAACATACAATACAACTCATATAGACTAATGATGGTTATAAACATGTTAACATAAACAATACAACTCATATAGACTAATGATGGTTATAAACATGTTAACATACTAATGATGGTTATAAACATACTCATATAGACTAATGATGGTTATAAACTCATATAGACTAATGATGGTTATAAACATGTTAACATACAACTCATATAGACTAATGATGGTTATAAACATGTTGACATACAACTCATATAGACTAATGATGGTTATAAACATGTTAACATACAATACAACTCATATAGACTAATGATGGTTATAAACATGTTAACATACAATACAACTCATATAGACTAATGATGGTTATAAACATGTTAACATACAATACAACTCATATAGACTAATGATGGTTATAAACATGTTAACATACATACAACTCATATAGACTAATGATGGTTATAAACATGTTAACATACAATACAACTCATATAGACTAATGATGGTTATAAACATGTTAACATACAATACAACTCATATAGACTAATGATGGTTATAAACATGTTAACATACAACTCATATAGACTAATGATGGTTATAAACATGTTAGACATACATGTTAAATACAACTCATATAGACTAATGATGGTTATAAACATGTTAACATACAATACAACTCATATAGACTAATGATGGTTATAAACATGTTAACATACAATACAACTCATATAGACTAATGATGGTTATAAACATGTTAACATACAACTCATATAGACTAATGATGGTTATAAACATGTTAACATACAATACAACTCATATAGACTAATGATAACAATTATAAACTAATGTTAAACATGTTAACATACAATACAACTCATATAGACTAATGATGGTTATAAACATGTTAACATACAATACAACTACAACTCATATAGACTAATGATGGTTATAAACATGTTAACATACAATACAACTCATATAGACTAATGATGGTTATAAACATGTTAACATACAATACAACTATAGACTAATGATGGTTATAAACATGTTAACATACAACATATAGAATGATGGTTATAAACATGTTAACATACAATACAACTCATATAGACTAATGATGGTTATAAACATGTTAACATACAATACAACTCATATAGACTAATGATGGTTATAAACATGTTAACATACATACAACTCATATAGACTAATGATGGTTATAAACATGTTAACATACAATACAACTCATATAGACTAATGATGGTTATAAACATGTTAATGATGGTTATAAACATGTTAACATACAACTCATATAGACTAATGATGGTTATAAACATGTTAACATACAATACAACTCATATAGACTAATGATGGTTATAAACATGTTGACATACAACTCATATAGACTGATGGTTATAAACATGTTAACATACAATACAACTCATATAGACTAATGATGGTTATAAACATGTTAACATACAATACAACTCATATAGACTAATGATGGTTATAAACATGTTATAAACTAATGATGTATAAACAACATACAACTCATATAGACTAATGATGGTTATAAACATGTTGACATACAATACAACTAATGATGGTTATAAACATGTTAACATACAACTAGATGATGGTTATAAACATGTTAGACATATAAACAACTCATATAGACTAATGATGGTTATAAACATGTTTAACATACTAATGATGGTTATAAACATGTTAACATACAATATAGACTAATGATGGTTATAAACATGTTAACATACAATACAACTCATATAGACTAATGATGGTTATAAACATGTTGACATACAACTCATATAGACTAATGATGGTTATAAACATGTTAACATACACATACAACTCATATAGACTAATGATGGTTATAAACATGTTAACATACAATACAACTCATATAGACTAATGATGGTTATAAACATGTTAACATATAGACTAATGATGGTTATAAACAACATACAACTCATATAGACTAATGATGGTTATAAACATGTTAACATACAACTCATATAGACTAATGATGGTTATAAACATGTTAACATACAATACAACTCATATAGACTAATGATGTTATAAACATGTTAACATAAACATAGTGATGGTTATAAACATACAACTCATATAGACTAATGATGGTTATAAACATGTTAACATACAACTCATATAGACTAATGATGGTTATAAACATGTTGACATACAACTCATATAGACTAATGATGGTTATAAACATGTTAACATACAACTCATATAGACTAATGATGGTTATAAACATGTTAACATACAACTCATATAGACTAATGATGGTTATAAACATGTTGACATACAACTCATATAGACTAATGATGGTTATAAACATGTTAACATACAACTCATATAGACTAATGATGGTTATAAACATGTTAACATACAACTCATATAGACTAATGATGGTTATAAACATGTTAACATACAACTCATATAGACTAATGATGGTTATAAACATGTTGACATACAACTCATATAGACTAATGATGGTTATAAACATGTTAACATACAATACAACTCATATAGACTAATGATGGTTATAAACATGTTAACATACAACTCATATAGACTAATGATGGTTATAAACATGTTGACATACAACTCATATAGACTAATGATGGTTATAAACATGTTAACATACAATACAACTCATATAGACTAATGATGGTTATAAACATGTTAACATACAACTCATATAGACTAATGATGGTTATAAACATGTTAACATACAATACAACTCATATAGACTAATGATGGTTATAAACATGTTAACATACAACTCATATAGACTAATGATGGTTATAAACATGTTAACATACAACTCATATAGGCTTATGGTTATTATCTGTACCAAAGGGAACTCATCAGAGTAGCCAACGATAGATAAGAGGAAACAACCCATTCTGCCTTTTTCGAGCACAGATGGAACAGCTCTGTCAAAGCTGAATGACTACAGTTGGCTGAATAAAGTCCACAATAGACAACATAAGAATTTCAGTGAATTTAGTGCAACTTAAAAAATATATATAATGTCAACATCCTGTCTCTATAAACTGTGACGAATGTCAGAAACAGGACAAAATCCACACTGGATGCTTAGATATGCTGTATGAAAGAAATGGGGGTAGCGTTAAGTGTGGAGGCGGAGGGATTGAAGGTGAATATTCCTGGCGTTTGTGACGACCACCGTTCAGACACGGTGGTGAAACAGAGGAGACACTGTCAGTCCTTTTTTGAATTTTGAGTCAGAGACTCTACCAGACAAAGTCATGTTAGTATCTCAGTTTTCCTGCTAAAGCTTTTGTGCAGAATCAACCGCGCTGTTTCAGGTGCAACGTTGATGGTCATGTTGCAGTCGTGAGTAGGAGGGAGATTCCAAGATGTGGGGAGTGTGCAGGAGGGCATGGGACAGAGGATTGTGTCGTTTTGGTGGATACAGTTGTGTGTGTCAACTGTAGGGGTGTCCATGTTGCTGGGGATCAGAAATGTCCGGTGAGAGAGGTGCAGGTTGAGGTGTCTAGATTCAGAGTAGTGCAGAAGGTGTCGTATGCTGAGGCAGGGAAGATAGCAGAGGAGGATGGGTCAAGGATCCTGAGAGGATCCTGAGAGGAGTACATCTGTGCCAGTCTAACAGTTTTAACTTTACGTCCGTCCCCTCACCCATACCCGGGCGCGAACCAGGGACCCTCTGCACACATCAACAACAGTCACCCACGAAGCATTGTTACCCATCGCTCCACAAAACGCGGCCCTTGCAGAGCAAGGGGAACTACTACTTCAAGGTCTCAGAGCAAGTGACGTAACCGATTGAAACGCTATTTAGCGCGCACCGCTAACTAAGCTAGCCGTTTCACATCCGTTACACCAGCACAGAGGGATAGACCAACGAGTGATATATGCTTCAGTAAGGTTGGCTTCTTAGCGTTCATAGCAATGGTTATCAACTGTACCACAGAAAAGGAATGTAAATCACAGCAAATAGATGTTGTGGTGGCAGCTGCAGAGAAGTATTTGGGTATACGATATTTGACTCTTTTGTTTTCCCCTTTTGCATCACAAAGTACAATGGATTTATATTATAGTCCAGTTGGGGCCGATAGTGCAACATATTGGATGCCAACCGCCGTTAAACTCCAAAGAAGAAGAAGCTAAACGCCATATCCGGCATATCGCCAGTCCGTCTGAAATTACAGTCCGCCTCATTATCTTCAGCAGCGTGTGTAGCAGCTAACTTCATGTTAGCACCGAACCTGTTGAAATTCACTTTCCGAACTTCAGTGTTTACTAGTGTTTATAGAAATATACCGGTCAGGGACAGTATACCAGTTGCAGAAAGAAGATACATGTCACACCAACCCAAGCGACTCTGCACAGAAAACATGTCTGGTAAAAGAATCGGAACACATAACGGGACATTTCATTGTGATGAAGTGCTAGCCTGTTTCTTCCTTCACCAGCTCCCGGAGTACAAGGTGCATAACATCTATTTGTTCCTATTTTGCAGGAAACTATATGGTTAATATTAATGCACGATTCAACGTTTCTTCCACCCCGGCAAAGACAAGAGTTCGCGAGCAAGTTAACGTTAGTATATTCTAAAGCCAGCAAGTTAACGTTAGTATATTCTAAAGCCAGCTAGTTAACGTTAGTATATTCTAAAGCCAGCTAGCTACTGTACTTATGGCATAAACTCAGCCAGGTCAGCATTGCATAACGCCCCAAATGCATAACGTTGAAACAGATTGAATTTCATTAAACCACATGGTCCGCCCTCGCCACGATAAGACGCTGAATATTCGTGGGTGCATTCTTTTTAGCTCGCCGGTTCGGGGCCGGTGCACCGTGCACGCTCAGATAGAACGATTGCACAGCACCTAATGTATTGGACATTAATAATATTTTAGACATTTCTGCTGAATTTCATATTTTTTTCAGGATGCTGAGATCGTCAGAACTCGGGACCCTGCAGAGCTCGCCAAGTGTGACATCGTGGTGGATGTGGGAGGAGAGTTTGACCCCAAGAAGCATCTCTATGACCATCATCAGAGGTACAGTGGAACTAGCCCTTGGTCATGACTCTGTTCCATTGCGTTACACACAAATCATTGGACGAAGGCGTCTTCTTTACGGGGGAGTTTATTTAAATTAATGTTTTATTTAACTAGGCAAGTCAGTTAGGAACATATTCTTATTTACAATGACGGCCTACCAGGGAACAGTGGGTTAACTGCCTTGTTCAGGGGCAGAAAGACAGACTTTTACTTTGTCAGCTCTGGAATTCGATCCAGCAACCTTTCGGTTACTGGCCCAACACTCTAACCACTAGGCTACCTCTCCCAGTCCCGGCTACCTGCCCCAGTCCCGGCTACCTGCCCCAGCCCCGGCTACCCGCCCCAGCCCCGGCTACCTGCCCCGGCTACCCGCCCCAGGCCCGGCTACCTTCCCCGACTACCTGCCCCAGCCTCGGCTACCTTCCCCGGCTACCTGCCCCAGCCTCGGCTACCTTCCCCGGCTACCTGCCCCAGCCTCGGCTACCGGCCCCGGCTACCTGCCCCAGTCCCGGATACCTGCCCCGGCTACCTGCCCCGGCTACCTGCCCCAGTCCCGGCTACCTGCCCCGGCTACCTGCCCCAGTCCCGGCTACCTGCCCCGGCTACCTGCCCCAGCCCCGGCTACCCGCCCCCAGGCCCGGCTACCTGCCCCGGCTACCCGCCCCAGGCCCGGCTACCTTCCCGACTACCTGCCCCAGCCTCGGCTACCTTCCCGGCTACCTGCCCCAGCCTCGGCTACCTTCCCCGGCTACCTGCCCCAGCCTCGGCTACCGGCCCCGGCTACCTGCCCCAGTCCCGGATACCTGCCCCGGCTACCTGCCCCGGCTACCTGCCCCAGTCCCGGCTACCTGCCCCGGCTACCTGCCCCAGTCCCGGCTACCTGCCCCGGCTACCTGCCCCAGTCCTGGCTACCTGCCCCGGCTACCTGCCCCGGCTACCTGCCCCGGCTACCTGCCCCAGTCCCGGCTACCTGCCCCAGTCCTGGCTACCTGCCCCAGTCCCGGCTACCTGCCCCAGTCCTGGCTACCTGCCCCAGTCCTGGCTACCTGCCCCGGCTACCTGCCCCAGTCCCGGCTACCTGCCCCTGCCCCTGCCCCGGCTACCTGCCCCAGTCCTGGCTACCTGCCCCGGCTACCTGCCCCAATCCCGGCTACCTGCCCCGGCTACCTGCCCCGGCTACCTGCCCCAGTCCCGGCTACCTGCCCCAGTCCTGGCTACCTGCCCCAGTCCCGGCTACCTGCCCCAGTCCTGGCTACCTGCCCCAGTCCCGGCTACCTGCCCCGGCTACCTGCCCCAGTCCCGGCTACCTGCCCCGGCTACCTGCCCCAGTCCCGGCTACCTGCCCCGGCTACCTGCCTCGGCGCTTGTTTATGTTTATGAAAGAAGAACGCCACACCTGTGTGTAACGGAAAACCGCAGTCAGAAAAGGGTTGTCAGTGAAAAAATACTGTCGACTGCAACTGAGATAAAACCGGTTAAAACTGTAAGTTTGTATTTTACGTTTGAAATGATTTTGATATGAAAGTAAAGAGCTTTTTGTTTCTAGAACCGTATCGCAATTTGACAATGGATTCACGTTTCGATGGAGTATTTGGATATTTTGTCTGCCATTGCCAGTCTACCTCCTCAAAGAACATTGTGTCCTTGGCCTTACTGAGGAGTAACGGAAGGCTCCAGTATTACATACCGACTGATACCAACCACAAGCTGTAGTCTTAGAGCAACATGATTGCAGAGATGTGAATTTATAGAAGGCACACTGACATCGCATATAAGAGAGAAATCATGTATTTTTTATGTGGCTAAATCTTGTCATCACATTAATGATTTATCAGTCAATTACCTGTCTGTCTACTGATTGGTGTGGAAATGCCAGAGGTTTCTCCCCCCAGCAGGTAGGAGAGAGAACTAAGCTTCTCCATCATTCTCCCCCCTCCTCCTTTCCCTCCCTCCCTCCCCGCCTCCCTCCCCCGCCTCCCCTCCCTCCCTTCCCTCCCTCCCCGCCTCCCTCCCCGCCTCCCCCTCCCTCCCTTCCCTCCCTCCCCGCCTCCCCCCGCCCCTCCCTCCCTTCCCGCCTCCTCCTTCCCTCCCTTCCCAACATAGCAACGGGTAACAACATGGCAACAACATAGCAACGGGTAACAACATGGCAACAACATAGCAACGGGTAACAACATGGCAACAACATAGCAACGGGTAACAACATGGCAACAACATAGCAACGGGTAACAACATGGCAACAACATAGCAACGGGTAACAACATGGCAACAACATAGCAACGGGTAACAACATGGCAACAACATAGCAACGGGTAACAACATGGCAGCAACAACACCAAGCTTCATATACAACTCTGTTACGTTCAGTAGGTCACATGATTATGTAACTTTTGGACAGAAATATATTTGTGTCAGACTGACAGACTGACAGATGATTGACGGCTCCACTGTGTCCTTCTCTTTTTGTCCATATTTAACTGCCATCTCTGTATAATTGATGCAGGGATTCCGTTGCTAGTTATCGACCGTGTGCCACACAGCATGCCACTCCAGTATCTGACGCTTGGTGCTCAGCGGGCAGCGGGGCTAGAAGTGGCACTAATGGCACCCTATTCCCTATATAGTGCACAACTTTAGACCAGAGCCGTATTCCCTATATAGTACACTACTTTAGACCAGAGCCCTATTCCCTATATAGTGCACTACTTTAGACCAGAGCCCTATTCCCCATATAGTGCACTACTTTAGACCAGAGCCCTATTCCCTATATAGTGCACTACTTTAGACCAGAGCCCATAGTGCTAAGGGCCCATAGTGCACTGTAGGGAATAGGGTGCCATTTGTCACGTTATCGTTGTCTCAATTAAGCCAGAATTAAATGACCACTGCAGGCCCCCCTGTTGTGAGGCACTCATCTCCTCACACGCTCAGTAGACACCTCCCTGGGTATAGTTGATTGACATTATCAACTGAATGACATTATCAACTGATTAGCATTATCAACTGATTAGCATTATCAACTGGCCTACTAGAAAATGAAAGGCAACACTTGTGTAGAGACACATCACTGAAAGCCAAGGAGTGTTCATTTATTTTGGTGTTTTGAATTTTGACTGAATTGTTTTTTATTTATTTACACTGAGCCTTAGCTGAAAGCACTGTCTTCCTCTTGGTAGCCACCTTAGCTGAAAGCACTGTCTTGCTCTAGGTAGCCAGCTTAGCTGAAAGCACTGTCTTCCTCTAGGTAGCCAGCTTAGCTGAAAGCACTGTCTTGCTCTAGGTAGCCAGCTTAGCTGAAAGCACTGTCTTGCTCTAGGTAGCCAGCTTAGCTGAAAGCACTGTCTTGCTCTAGGTAGCCAGTTTAGCTGAAAGCACTGTCTTGCTCTAGGTAGCCAGCTTAGCTGAAAGCACTGTCTTGCTCTAGGTAGCCAGCTTAGCTGAAAGCACTGTCTTGCTCTAGGTAGCCAGCTTAGCTGAAAGCACTGTCTTGCTCTAGGTAGCCAGCTTAGCTGAAAGCACTGTCTTGCTCTAGGTAGCCAGCTTAGCTGAAAGCACTGTCTTGCTCTAGGTAGCCAGCTTAGCTGAAAGCACTGTCTTGCTCTAGGTAGCCAGCTTAGCTGAAAGCACTGTCTTGCTCTAGGTAGCCAGCTTAGCTGAAAGCACTGTCTTGCTCTAGGTAGCCAGCTTAGCTGAAAGCACTGTCTTGCTCTAGGTAGCCAGCTTAGCTGAAAGCACTGTCTTGTTCTTGGTAGCCACCTTAGCTGAAAGCACTGTCTTGCTCTTGGTAGCCAGCTTAGCTGAAAGCACTGTCTTGCTCTTGGTAGCCACCTTAGCTGAAAGCACTGTCTTGCTCTTGGTAGCCACCTTAGCTGAAAGCACTGTCTTGCTCTAGGTAGCCAGCTTAGCTGAAAGCACTGTCTTGCTCTTGGTAGCCACCTTAGCTGAAAGCACTGTCTTGCTCTAGGTAGCCACCTTAGCTGAAAGCACTGTCTTGCTCTAGGTAGCCACCTTAGCTGAAAGCACTGTCTTGTTCTAGGTAGCCACCTTAGCTGAAAGCACTGTCTTGCTCTTGGTAGCCAGCTTAGCTGAAAGCACTGTCTTGCTCTTGGTAGCCACCTTAGCTGAAAGCACTGTCTTGCTCTAGGTAGCCACCTTAGCTGAAAGCACTGTCTTGCTCTAGGTAGCCACCTTAGCTGAAAGCACTGTCTTGCTCTAGGTAGCCACCTTAGCTGAAAGCACTGTCTTGCTCTTGGTAGCCACCTTAGCTGAAAGCACTGTCTTGCTCTTGGTAGCCACCTTAGCTGAAAGCACTGTCTTGCTCTTGGTAGCCACCTTAGCTGAAAGCACTGTCTTGCTCTTGGTAGCCAGTTTAGCTGAAAGCACTGTCTTGCTCTTGGTAGCCAGTTTAGCTGAAAGCACTGTCTTGCTCTTGGTAGCCAGCTTAGCTGAAAGCACTGTCTTGCTCTTGGTAGCCAGCTTAGCTGAAAGCACTGTCTTGCTCTTGGTAGCCAGCTTAGCTGAAAGCACTGTCTTGCTCTTGGTAGCCAGCTTAGCTGAAAGCACTGTCTTGCTCTTGGTAGCCAGCTTAGCTGAAAGCACTGTCTTGCTCTTGATAGCCAGCTTAGCTGAAAGCACTGTCTTGCTCTTGGTAGCCAGCTTAGCTGAAAGCACTGTCTTGCTCTTGGTAGCCAGCTTAGCTGAAAGCACTGTCTTGCTCTTGGTAGCCAGCTTAGCTGAAAGCACTGTCTTGCTCTTGGTAGCCAGCTTAGCTGAAAGCACTGTCTTGCTCTTGGTAGCCAGCTTAGCTGAAAGCACTGTATTGCTCTTGGTAGCCAGCCGCGGGCGTCCAGAGTCCCTGGATCGTCCTGATTTCATCTGTGTGTTCTGTTGTTCCTGTTCTGATCAGTCTGTATTGACAAGACTCTAGAGTCGTATTATCAATCTAATCTGTTGATCTCATTTTTATGTCTCTTTTAAATTACCCACATTGATTTTAAATAGTCTATTAAGCTATTTTTTTTGGAAGAAGCAGAAGGATGCTTCCTCGGTTGATAACACATTTAGGCTACCTCTAGTTAATCTACCTCTAGTTAATGTACCTCTAGTTAATCTACCTCTAGTTAATGTACCTCTAGTTAATCTACCTCTAGTTAATGTACCTCTACCTCTAGTTAATGTACCTCTAGTTAATCTACCTCTAGTTAATGTACCTCTAGTTAATGTACCTCTAGTTAATGTACCTCTACCTCTAGTTAATGTACCTCTAGTTAATCTACCTCTAGTTAATGTACCTCTACCTCTAGTTAATATACCTCTAGTTAATGTACCTCTACCTCTAGTTAATCTACCTCTAGTTAATGTACCTCTACCTCTAGTTAATGTACCTCTAGTTAATGTACCTCTAGTTAATGTACCTCTACCTCTAGTTAATGTACCTCTAGTTCTAGTTAATGTACCTCTAGTTAATGTACCTCTAGTTAATGTACCTCTAGTTCTAGTTAATGTACCTCTAGTTAATGTACCTCTAGTTAATGTACCTCTAGTTCTAGTTAATGTACCTCTAGTTAATGTTACGCGAACATAAACTCTGATAAGATCAGTAAAAAAAAAAAAAAAATGCCATTTAGCTGACGCTTTTATCCAAAGCGACTTACAGTCATGTGTGCATACATTCTATGTATGGGTGGTCCCGGGAATCGAACCCACTACCCTGGCGTTACAAGCGCTATGCTCTACCAACTGAGCCACAGAGAGCCACAGTACAATCACCAACAGCAAAACTATTTAACAAGTAGACTACTGCGTTACGTTTTAAATGACACTAATTCATTTGTCATGGATGGAACGGATAGAATCATTTTCCTGACGTTCACCACCTGATAAACTGATACTGTTTTCAATGAGCACCCAGACAGTTTTTAAAGACCGAGGTCACATCCTGCCGTTATCCTCCAGACAGTTTTTAAAGACCGAGGTCACATCCTGCCGTTATCCTCCAGACAGTTTTTAAAGACCGAGGTCACATCCTGCCGTTATCCTCCAGACAGTTTTTAAAGACCGAGGTCACATCCTGCCGTTATCCTCCAGACAGTTTTTAAAGACCGAGGTCGCATCCTGCCGTTATCCTCCAGACAGTTTTTAAAGACCGAGGTCACATCCTGCCGTTATCCTCCAGACAGTTTTTAAAGACCGAGGTCACATCCTGCCGTTATCCTCCAGACAGTTTTTAAAGACCGAGGTCACATCCTGCCGTTATCCTCCAGACAGTTTTTAAAGACCGAGGTCACATCCTGCCGTTATCCTCCAGACAGTTTTTAAAGACCGAGGTCACATCCTGCCGTTATCCTCCAGACAGTTTTTAAAGACCGAGGTCACATCCTGCCGTTATCCTCCAGACAGTTTTTAAAGACCGAGGTCACATCCTGCCGTTATCCTCCAGACAGTTTTTAAAGACCGAGGTCACATCCTGCCGTTATCCTCCAGACAGTTTTTAAAGACCGAGGTCACATCCTGCCGTTATCCTCCAGACAGTTTTTAAAGACCGAGGTCACATCCTGCCGTTATCCTCCAGACAGTTTTTAAAGACCGAGGTCACATCCTGCCGTTATCCTCCAGACAGTTTTTAAAGACCGAGGTCACATCCTGCCGTTATCCTCCAGACAGTTTTTAAAGACCGAGGTCACATCCTGCCGTTATCCTCCAGACAGTTTTTAAAGACCGAGGTCACATCCTGCCGTTATCCTCCAGACAGTTTTTAAAGACCGAGGTCACATCCTGCCGTTATCCTCCAGACAGTTTTTAAAGACCGAGGTCGCATCCTGCCGTTATCCTCCAGACAGTTTTTAAAGACCGAGGTCGCATCCTGCCGTTCACCACCTGATACTGTTTTCAATGCCCACTCAGCTAGTCTTTAAAGACAGACATCACATCCTGCTGTTTTCCTCCAGCCAGTCTTTAAAGACAGACATCACATCCTGCTGTTTTCCTCCAGCCAGTCTTTAAAGACAGACATCACATCCTGCCATTATCCTCCAGCCAGTCTTTAAAGACAGACATCACACCCTGCTGTTATTCTGCTGAAACCAAGAATGGTTGTGTTAGAGGAGACTCGCCTCAAGCCAAATAAACACTTGTCTGTCTTATATAAAGTTGGACAATAAAGCTTTAGAGTTTAGATAAGTCTTTGTAAATGATGGGCGATCTGCTTTAGAATAGAATAAAGCTTTAGAATTTGAACGAGACAGAGTGAGTGATAGGTGGGTGTGCTGCTCTCTGTTCATGACGTTTAGGGGCACATTCAGCAGCCTGTGTTCAGGACGTTTAGGGGCACATTCAGCAGCCCGTGTTCAGGATGTTTAGGGGCACATTCAGCAGCCTGTGTTCAGGACGTTTAGGGGCACATTCAGCAGCCTGTGTTCAGGACGTTTAGGGGCACATTCAGCAGCCCGTGTTCAGGACGCTTAGGGGCACATTCAGCAGCCTGTGTTCAGGACGTTTAGGGGCACATTCAGCAGCCTGTGTTCAGGACGTTTAGGGGCACATTCAGCAGCCCGTGTTCAGGACGTTTAGGGGCACATTCAGCAGCCCGTGTTCAGGACGTTTAGGGGCACATTCAGCAGCCTGTGTTCAGGACGTTTAGGGGCACATTCAGCAGCCCGTGTTCAGGACGTTTAGGGGCACATCAGCAGCCCGTGTTCAGGACGTTTAGGGGCACATTCAGCAGCCCGTGTTCAGGACGTTTAGGGGCATATTCAGCAGCCCGTGTTCAGGACGTTTAGGGGCACATTCAGCAGCCTGTGTTCAGGACGTTTAGGGGCACATTCAGCAGCCCGTGTTCAGGACGTTTAGGGGCACATTCAGCAGCCCGTGTTCAGGACGTTTAGGGGCACATCAGCAGCCTGTGTTCAGGACGTTTAGGGGCACATTCAGCAGCCCGTGTTCAGGACGTTTAGGGGCACATCAGCAGCCTGTGTTCAGGACATTTAGGGGCACATTCAGCAGCCCGTGTTCAGGACGTTTAGGGGCACATTCAGCAGCCTGTGTTCAGGACGTTTAGGGGCACATCAGCAGCCTGTGTTCAGGACGTTTAGGGGCACATTCAGCAGCCCGTGTTCAGGACGTTTAGGGGCACATTCCGCAGCCTGTGTTCAGGACGTTTAGGGGCACATTCCGCAGCCTGTGTTCAGGACGTTTAGGGGCACATCAGCAGCCTGTGTTCAGGACATTTAGGGGCACATTCAGCAGCCCGTGTTCAGGACGTTTAGGGGCACATTCAGCAGCCTGTGTTCAGGACGTTTAGGGGCACATTCAGCAGCCTGTGTTCAGGACGTTTCTGATGGTCCATTAACATGGGATTAGTATAATCCTAGAGGTGGTAGATTATGCATGGAAAGGGGAGGGGGATATTTCTACAAGATAGAGACATAACATATTCATGTGTGCTGCTCTCTGCTTATCCAGGACCTTCTCTGAGACGTTCCACAGCCTGTGTCCAGAGAAGCCCTGGGTGACCAAGTTGAGCTCGGCCGGTTTGGTCTACCTTCATTTTGGCCGGAGGGTCCTGTCTCAGCTCACCTCCCTGAAGGAAGGAGACAGACAGCTGGAGGTGCTCTATGATAAGGTGAGACTGACGGGTGTGGGGGGGGGGGCTCCATCCCTATTGATAACCTCTCTGCCATGTTCTGTTCTCTGTAGCTGTATGAGAACTAGGTGGATGTAACGTTCTCTGTTCTCTGTTTGAGAACTAGGTGGATGTAACGTTCTCAGTATGAGAACTAGGTGGATGTAACGTTCTCTGTTCTCTGTATGAGAACTAGGTGGATGTAACGTTCTCTGTATGAGAACTAGGTGGATGCAACGTTCTCTGTTCTCTGTAGCTGAATGAGAACTAGGTGGATGTAACGTTCTCTGTTCTGTGAATGAGAACTAGGTGGATGTAATGTTCTCTGTTTGAGAACTAGGTGGATGTAACGTTCTCAGTATGAGAACTAGGTGGATGTAACGTTCTCTGTTCTCTGTATGAGAACTAGGTGGATGTAACGTTCTCTGTATGAGAACTAGGTGGATGCAACGTTCTCTGTTCTCTGTAGCTGAATGAGAACTAGGTGGATGTAACGTTCTCTGTATGAGAACTAGGTGGATGTAACATTCTCTGTTCTCTGAATGAGAACTAGGTGGATGTAATGTTCTCTGTTCTGTGAATGAGAACTAGGTGGATGTAATGTTCTCTGTTCTCTGTTTGAGAACTAGGTGGATGTAATGTTCTCTGTTCTCTGTATGAGAACTAGGTGGATGTAACGTTCTCTGTTCTCTGAATGAGAACTAGGTGGATGTAATGTTCTCTGTTCTCTGAATGAGAACTAGGTGGATGTAACGTTCTCTGTTCTCTGAATGAGAACTAGGTGGATGTAATGTTCTCTGTTCTCTGAATGAGAACTAGGTGGATGTAATGTTCTCTGTTCTCTGAATGAGAACTAGGTGGATGTAATGTTCTCTGTTCTCTGTATGAGAACTAGGTGGATGTAATGTTCTCTGTTCTCTGTATGAGAACTAGGTGGATGTAATGTTCTCTGTTCTCTGTATGAGAACTAGGTGGATGTAACGTTCTCTGTTCTCTCTGTAGCTGTATGAGAACTTGGTGGAGGAGGTGGATGCTGTGGACAACGGGATCTCCCAGTATGATGGAGAGGCTCGCTACGCTGTCTCTACCACTCTCAGTGCCCGCGTCGGACACCTTAACCCACGCTGGAACAGCAAGAGCCAGGACACCGAGGTCAGTCAATGTGCGGCGTACCGTGTGTGTGGAAATATAACCTATTAAAAGGGCTGAAAGTCCAGGCTTTAGTGTGTGTGTGTGTGTGTGTGTGTGTGTGTGTGTGTGTGTGTGTGTGTGTGTGTGTGTGTGTGTGTGTGTGTGTGTGTGTGTGTGTGTGTGTGTGTGTGTGTGTGTGTGTGTCAGGTCACACACACGACTATTAATATAGCCCCCCCGTTAACACTTTGTTGTGGCGTCAACCCGGCGCCAGACAAGCTCAGAGATGTCCAGATTTGAGCTCTGCCAGTGTTTCTGAATAACTGTAAGGCCTTACCAGGCGGTCTGGTTGAATGAATCTCTTCTTCCTGAGTCGATACTTCTGAATCTGACAGGGGGAAACGTACCTTCTCGGTATACCACCACCCAGCTTCTCATTTAGAAACAGCCTATGTGGTATGAATAAAACTCAGAAGTATTTATTATACCGTCTAAATCGACTACAGAGGGAAAAGAGGATCATTTTGGTCAATGTCAGTCTCGTCCAAAACTGAATCACAACGTAGATGACGGTTGGGTTTGTTTTGTTAGGTTCTAATTCTCGGAGTAATAAACTCCACGGACATTATGAAAGCTTAACCAAGTTAATTCTCCCAGAGGATCAATACATTCAGACAAAACATGTTTCCACCAACACAGTATATATACTCCAGTTTAGATGCTCTCCTCCTTCTCTCCAACCCTTTAGATCTGTTATGGTTCGACAGGAAGAGGAAGTGATAGGGTTAAACCATTCCTCCTCCCTTAAGGTGACCTGACCTGACCTCAACCCCCTTGATGCCTAATCCAAAGCTCTCTCCCCTTATCAATGCCTGCCACATGTGATCCCTTCCCTGCACTCAATATTTCTATAGGATACCTGACATAATGTAAAGGTTATACATTACCCTCTCTCCCTCAGTGACATATCCTGACATAATGTAAAGGTTATACATTACCCTCTCTCCCTCAGTGACATATCCTGACATAATGTAAAGGTTATACATTACCCTCTCTCCCTCAGTGACATATCCTGACATAATGTAAAGGTTATACATTACCCTCTCTCCCTCAGTGACATATCCTGACATAATGTAAAGGTTATACATTACCCTCTCTCCCTCAGTGACATATCCTGACATAATGTAAAGGTTATACATTACCCTCTCTCCCTCAGTGACATGTCCTGACATAATGTTATACATTACCCTCTCTCCCTCAGTGACATATCCTGACATAATGTAAAGGTTATACATTACCCTCTCTCCCTCAGTGACATATCCTGACATAATGTAAAGGTTATACATTACCCTCTCTCCCTCAGTGACATATCCTGACATAATGTGAAGGTTATACATTACCCTCTCTCCCTCAGTGACATATCCTGACATAATGTAAAGGTTATACATTACCCTCTCTCCCTCAGTGACATATCCTGACATAATGTTATACATTACCCTCTCCCTCAGTGACATATCCTGACATAATGTAAAGGTTATACATTACCCTCTCTCCCTCAGTGACATATTACCATTACCCTCTCTCCTCAGTGACATATCCTGACATAATGTAAAGGTTATACATTACCCTCTCTCCCCAGTGACATATCCTGTGTTATACATTACCCTCTCTCCTCAGTGACATATCCTGACATAATGTAAAGGTTATACATTACCCTCTCTCCCTCAGTGACATATCCTGACATAATGTAAAGGTTATACATTACCCTCTCTCCCTCAGTGACATATCCTGACATAATGTAAAGGTTATACATTACCCTCTCTCCCTCAGTGACATATCCTGACATAATGTAAAGGTTATACATTACCCTCTCTCCCTCAGTGACATATCCTGACATAATGTAAAGGTTATACATTACCCTCTCTCCCTCAGTGACATATCCTGACATAATGTAAAGGTTATACATTACCCTCTCTCCCTCAGTGACATATCCTGACATAATGTAAAAAGGTTATACATTACCCTCTCTCCCTCAGTGACATATCCTGACATAATGTGAAGGTTATACATTACCCTCTCTCCCTCAGTGACATATCCTGACATAATGTAAAGGTTATACATTACCCTCTCTCCCTCAGTGACATATCCTGACATAATGTAAAGGTTATACATTACCCTCTCTCCCTCAGTGACATATCCTGACATAATGTAAAGGTTATACATTACCCTCTCTCCCTCAGTGACATATCCTGACATAATGTAAACGTTATACATTACCCTCTCTCCCTCAGTGACATATCCTGACATAATGTAAACGTTATACATTACCCTCTCTCCCTCAGTGACATATCCTGACATAATGTAAATGTTATACATTCCCCTCTCTCCCTCAGTGACATATCCTGACATAATGTAAAGGTTATACATTACCCTCTCTCCCTCAGTGACATATCCTGACATAATGTAAAGGTTATACATTACCCTCTCTCCCTCAGTGACATATCCTGACATAATGTAAAGGTTATACATTACCCTCTCTCCCTCAGTGACATATCCTGACATAATGTAAAGGTTATACATTACCCTCTCTCCCTCAGTGACATATCCTGACATAATGTAATGGTTATACATTACCCTCTCTCCCTCAGTGACATATCCTGACATAATGTTATACATTACCCTCTCTCCCTCAGTGACATATCCTGACATAATGTAAAGGTTATACATTGCCCTCTCTCCCTCAGTGACATATCCTGACATAATGTTATACATTACCCTCTCTCCCTCAGTGACATATCCTGACATAATGTAAAGGTTATACATTACCCTCTCTCCCTCAGTGACATATCCTGACATAATGTAAAGGTTATACATTACCCTCTCTCCCTCAGTGACATATCCTGACATAATGTAAAGGTTATACATTGCCCTCTCTCCCTCAGTGACATATCCTGACATAATGTAAAGGTTATACATTACCCTCTCTCCCTCAGTGACATATCCTGACATAATGTAAAGGTTATACATTACCCTCTCTCCCTCAGTGACATATCCTGACATAATGTAAAGGTTATACATTACCCTCTCTCCCTCAGTGACATATCCTGACATAATGTAAAGGTTATACATTACCCTCTCTCCCTCAGTGACATATCCTGACATAATGTAAAGGTTATACATTACCCTCTCTCCCTCAGTGACATATCCTGACATAATGTAATGGTTATACATTACCCTCTCTCCCTCAGTGACATATCCTGACATAATGTAAAGGTTATACATTACCCTCTCTCCCTCAGTGGCATATCCTGACATAATGTAATGGTTATACATTACCCTCTCTCCCTCAGTGACATATCCTGACATAATGTTACCCTCTCTCCTCAGTGACATATCCTGACATAATGTAAAGGTTATACATTACCCTCTCTCCCTCAGTGACATATCCTGACATAATGTTATACATTACCCTCTCTCCCTCAGTGACATATCCTGACATAATGTGAAGGTTATACATTACCCTCTCTCCCTCAGTGACATATCCTGACATAATGTGAAGGTTATACATTACCCTCTCTCCCTCAGTGACATATCCTGACATAATGTAACAGCAGCTAGCATTTCTTAAGGAACCAAATCTAAAACTAGGACAAATCAGGAAGTGCAGTCGCCTTTTAAACTCTGTACAACGATTGGACAAGTGGGAATAAACTCTTATCGTCTGGCTCAGATGGGGAATGGGGAGGGCAGAGGGGGAATAAACTCTTATCGTCTGTCTCAGCTGGGGAATGGGGAGGGCAGAGGGGGAATAAACTCTTATCGTCTGTCTCAGATGGGGAATGGGGAGGGCAGAGGGGGAATAAACTCTTATCGTCTGTCTCAGATGGGGAATGGGGAGGGCAGAGGGGGAATAAACTCTTATCGTCTGTCTCAGATGGGGAATGGGGAGGGCAGAGGGGAATAAACTCTTATCGTCTGTCTCAGCTGGGGAATGGGGAGGGCAGAGGGGGATAAACTCTTATCGTCTGTCTCAGATGGGGAATGGGGAGGGCAGAGGGGGATAAACTCTTATCGTCTGTCTCAGATGGGGAGGGCAGAGGGGGAATAAACTCTTATCGTCTGGCTCAGCTGGGGAATGGGGAGGGCAGAGGGGGAATAAACTCTTATCGTCTGGCTCAGCTGGGGAATGGGGAGGGCAGAGGGGGATAAACTCTTATCGTCTGTCTCAGCTGGGGAATGGGGAGGGCAGAGGGGGAATAAACTCTTATCATCTGGCTCAGATGGGGAATGGGGAGGGCAGAGGGGGAATAAACTCTTATCGTCTGGCTCAGATGGGGAATGGGGAGGGCAGAGGGGGAATAAACTCTTATCGTCTGGCTCAGATGGGGAATGGGGAGGGCAGAGGGGGAATAAACTCTTATCGTCTGGCTCAGATGGGGAATGGGGAGGGCAGAGGGGGAATAAACTCTTATCGTCTGGCTCAGATGGGGAATGGGGAGGGCAGAGGGGGAATAAACTCTTATCGTCTGTCTCAGCTGGGGAATGGGGAGGGCAGAGGGGGAATAAACTCTTATCGTCTGTCTCAGATGGGGAATGGGGAGGGCAGAGGGGGAATAAACTCTTATCGTCTGTCTCAGCTGGGGAATGGGGAGGGCAGAGGGGGAATAAACTCTTATCGTCTGGCTCAGATGGGGAATGGGGAGGGCAGAGGGGGAATAAACTCTTATCATCTGTCTCAGATGGGGAATGGGGAGGGCAGAGGGGAATAAACTCTTATCGTCTGTCTCAGCTGGGGAATGGGGAGGGCAGAGGGGGAATAAACTCTTATCGTCTGTCTCAGCTGGGGAATGGGGAGGGCAGAGGGGGAATAAACTCTTATCGTCTGTCTCAGATGGGGAATGGGGAGGGCAGAGGGGGAATAAACTCTTATCGTCTGTCTCAGCTGGGGAATGGGGAGGGCAGAGGGGGAATAAACTCTTATCGTCTGGCTCAGATGGGGAATGGGGAGGGCAGGGGGAATAAACTCTTATCGTCTGTCTCAGATGGGGAATGGGGAGGGCAGAGGGGGATAAACTCTTATCGTCTGTCTCAGATGGGGAATGGGGAGGGCAGAGGGGGAATAAACTCTTATCGTCTGGCTCAGATGGGGAGGGCAGAGGGGGATAAACTCTTATCGTCTGGCTCAGATGGGGAGGGCAGAGGGGGATAAACTCTTATCGTCTGGCTCAGATGGGGAGGGCAGAGGGGGAATAAACTCTTATCGTCTGTCTCAGATGGGGAATGGGGAGGGCAGAGGGGGATAAACTCTTATCGTCTGTCTCAGCTGGGGAATGGGGAGGGCAGAGGGGGAATAAACTCTTATCGTCTGTCTCAGCTGGGGAATGGGGAGGGCAGAGGGGGATAAACTCTTATCGTCTGTCTCAGCTGGGGAATGGGGAGGGCAGAGGGGGAATAAACTCTTATCGTCTGTCTCAGATGGGGAATGGGGAGGGCAGAGGGGGATAAACTCTTATCGTCTGTCTCAGCTGGGGAATGGGGAGGGCAGAGGGGGAATAAACTCTTATCGTCTGTCTCAGATGGGGAATGGGGAGGGCAGAGGGGGAATAAACTCTTATCGTCTGGCTCAGATGGGGAGGGCAATGGGGGAATAAACTCTTATCGTCTGGCTCAGCTGGGGAATGGGGAGGGCAGAGGGGGAATAAACTCTTGGTCCATCCATTTTCCTCCATTTCCCACACCTTTCTCAGACCAGGAGCACTTACTTATTACTCTGTGAGAGGCTGGTCGTAGACTCTATTCATTCGTCATACCCTGGAAAGGCACTGTGGATTGTGACAGGCTGTGAGAGGCTGGTTGTGGACTCTATTCATTCGTCATATCCTGGAAAGGCACTGTGGATTGTGACAGGCTTTGAGAGGCTGGTCGTGGACTCTATTCATTCGTCATACCCTGGAAAGGCACTGTGGATTGTGACAGGCTGTGAGAGGCTGGTCGTGGACTCTATTCATTCGTCATACCCTGGAAAGGCACTGTGGATTGTGACAGGCTGTGAGAGGCTGGTTGTGGACTCTATTCATTCGTCATACCCTGGAAAGGCACTGTGGATTGTGACAGGCTGTGAGAGGCTGGTCGTGGACTCTATTCATTCGTCATACCCTGGAAAGGCACTGTGGATTGTGACAGGCTGTGAGAGGCTGGTCGTGGACTCTATTCATTCGTCATATCCTGGAAAGGCACTGTGGATTGTGACAGGCTTTGAGAGGCTGGTCGTGGACTCTATTCATTCGTCATACCCTGGAAAGGCACTGTGGATTGTGACAGGCTGTGAGAGGCTGGTCGTGGACTCTATTCATTCGTCATACCCTGGAAAGGCACTGTGGATTGTGACAGGCTGTGAGAGGCTGGTTGTGGACTCTATTCATTCGTCATATCCTGGAAAGGCACTGTGGATTGTGACAGGCTTTGAGAGGCTGGTCGTGGACTCTATTCATTCGTCATACCCTGGAAAGGCACTGTGGATTGTGACAGGCTGCACTACCCAACGGCCCTGTGATTTCCTGATCCAATCAATTTTGTCACCTTGTCACCTTTTGGTTGAAAAAAAAAGTAATATATTTTTCCTCCTGCCCTTCTCGTCCTGTCTCACACACGTACCACACGTTCAGCCAGATGCTACGACATTACGGTGGTGATGTTAGTGGTGTGTGTGTCAGTGACATCATTGCACACGCTTTATTATGTTTGCGCTAGCGTGTGTGTGTGTGTGTGCGCGCGTGTGTGTGCGCGCGTGTGTGTGTGTGTGCGTGTGTGTGTATGCATGCACATCATTGCGGTAAGTGGCAGCAGGAGTGTGAGAGAACAGTCTGTGAGGGAGAGACTGAGTGAGTCAGTCAGTGAGGGAGAGGCTGAGTGAGTGAGTCAGTGAGGGAGAGACTGAGTGAGGGGGAGAGACTGAGTGAGGGGAGAGACTGAGTGAGGGGAGAGACTGAGTGAGTGGGGGAGAGACTGAGTGAGGGGGAGAGACTGAGTGAGGGGGAGAGACTGAGTGAGGGAGAGACTGAGTGAGTCAGTCAGTGAGGGAGAGGCTGAGTGAGTCAGTCAGTCAGTGAGGGAGAGGCTGAGTGAGTGAGTCAGTCAGTGAGGGAGAGGCTGAGTGAGTGAGTCAGTCAGTGAGGGAGAGGCTGAGTGAGTGAGTCAGTCAGTGAGGGAGAGGCTGAGTGAGTGAGTCAGTCAGTGAGGGAGAGGCTGAGTGAGTCAGTCAGTCAGTGAGGGAGAGGCTGAGTGAGTCAGTCAGTCAGTGAGGGAGAGGCTGAGTGAGTCAGTGAGGGAGAGACTGAGTGAGTCAGTGAGGGAGAGGCTGAGTGAGTCAGTGAGGGAGAGACTGAGTGAGTCAGTGAGGGAGAGGCTGAGTGAGTCAGTGAGGGAGAGACTGAGTGAGTCAGTGAGGGAGAGACTGAGTGAGTCAGTGAGGGAGAGACTGAGTGAGTCAGTCAGTGAGGGAGAGACTGAGTGAGTCAGTCAGTGAGGGAGAGACTGAGTGAGTCAGTCAGTGAGGGAGAGACTGAGTCAGTCAGTCAGTGAGGGAGAGACTGAGTGAGTCAGTCAGTGAGGGAGAGGCTGAGTGAGTGAGTCAGTCAGTGAGGGAGAGGCTGAGTGAGTCAGTCAGTGAGGGAGAGACTGAGTGAGTGAGTGAGTCAGTCAGTCAGTGAGGGAGAGACTGAGTGAGTCAGTCAGTGAGGGAGAGACTGAGTCAGTCAGTCAGTGAGGGAGAGACTGAGTGAGTCAGTCAGTGAGGGAGAGGCTGAGTGAGTGAGTCAGTCAGTGAGGGAGAGGCTGAGTGAGTCAGTCAGTGAGGGAGACCTTTAGCGACCTTTAGTTTTCCTTGTAGAAAAATGTTTATCCTGTATTTACTTTAGCAGCTGTTGTGCTGTCCTTCATGTGCTGCAAGACTGCTGATATCTCCTGGTGTAGCCTTATGTTTCGTGACATTTCCTGTCTCCTGTCGTCTCCTCCTCCTGTCGTCTCCTCCTCCTGTCGTCTCCTCCTCCTGTCGTCTCCTCCTCCTGTCGTCTCCTCCTCCTGTCGTCTCCTCCTCCTCATGTCGTCTCCTCCTCCTCCTGTCGTCTCCTCCTCCTGTCATCTCCTCCTCCTCATGTCGTCTCCTCCTCCTCCTCCTGTCGTCTCCTCCTCCTCCTGTCGTCTCCTCCTCCTCCTCCTGTCGTCTCCTCCTCCTCCTGTCGTCTCCTCCTCCTCCTTTCGCCTCCTCCTCCTCCTTTCGTCTCCTCCTCCTCCTGTCGTCTCCTCCTCCTCATGTCGTCTCCTCCTCCTCATGTCGTCTCCTCCTCCTCATGTCGTCTCCTCCTCCTCATGTCGTCTCCTCCTCCTCATGTCGTCTCCTCCTCCTCATGTCGTCTCCTCCTCCTGTCGTCTCCTCCTCCTCCTGTCGTCTCCTCCTCCTCATGTCGTCTCCTCCTCCTCATGTCGTCTCCTCCTCCTCATGTCGTCTCCTCCTCCTGTCGTCTCCTCCTCCTCCTGTCGTCTCCTCCTCCTCATGTCGTCTCCTCCTCCTCATGTCGTCTCCTCCTCCTCCTCATGTCGTCTCCTCCTCCTCATGTCGTCTCCTCCTCCTCATGTCGTCTCCTCCTCCTCATGTCGTCGTCTCCTCCTCATGTCGTCGTCTCCTCCTCATGTCGTCGTCTCCTCCTCATGTCGTGTATTTTAGGAGGGCTTCCATAAGGCTCTGGTCATGGTAGGAGCAGAGTTCCTGGACCGGGTTGACTTCTACCAGAACTCCTGGCTTCCTGCCCGTGTGGTGGTGGAGGGAGCTGTACAGACGAGGAAGCAGGTACCTACTGTAGACATGCAGATATTCACTTTCACTAGGTAGCGGACAGGGTGGCGCTGTTCTGATGACATCCCCTGTCATGTTGTTTCTCTCCAGAACTACTTAGTCTGTTAAAACAAATGACATGTATGATACACGTGTAAATATGTGTAAATGCGCGCGTATTTACGGTGTAAATGCGCGCGTGGTTACGGTGTAAATGCGCGCGTGGTTACGGTGTAAATGCGCGCGTGGTTACGGTGTAAATGCGCGCGTGGTTACGGTGTAAATGCGCGCGTGGTTACGGTGTAAATGCGCGCGTGGTTACGGTGTAAATGCGCGCGTGGTTACGGTGTAAATGCGCGCGTGGTTACGGTGTAAATGCGCGCGTGGTTACGGTGTAAATGCGCGCGTGGTTACGGTGTAAATGCGCGCGTGGTTACGGTGTAAATGCGCGCGTGGTTACGGTGTAAATGCGCGCGCGGTTACGGTGTAAATGCGCGCGCGGTTACGGTGTAAATGCGTGCGCGGTTACGGTGTAAACAATACACATATAAATGCAAAGTGTTAGCGTGAGACGTTATGAAATTGTAGGTATCGATGTGTATATATCAGTGTGTGCGTCACAATAGGTATCGATCCCGTGTCTTAACTTTGCAAAGCACTTTGTGACCAGTGAATTCCTGAGTAAATGTGATTGATTTGTCTCCGTCCCCAGGTTGACCCCAGTGGCGAGATAGTGGTGTTTTCTCAGGGTGGTTGTCCCTGGAAGGAGCACCTGTTTTCCCTGGAGAAGGAGCTGAGCGTGGACACCTCCATTAAGTTTGTCCTCTACCCTGACCAGAACGGACAGTGGAGAGTCCAGTGTGTCCCAGCCGGTCTGCACACGTTCAATAACAGGTAGTGTACACTACCCAGATCACCTTCAATAGCAGGTAGTGGACACTACCCAGATCGCCTTCAATAACAGGTAGTGTACACTACCCAGATCGCCTTCAATAGCAGGTAGTGTACACTACCCAGATCACCTTCAATAACAGGTAGTGTACACTACCCAGATCGCCTTCAATAACAGGTAGTGTACACTACCCAGATCGCCTTCAATAGCAGGTAGTGTACACTACCCAGATCACCTTCAATAACAGGTAGTGTACACTACCCAGATCGCCTTCAATAACAGGTAGTGTACACTACCCAGATCGCCTTCAATAGCAGGTAGTGTACACTACCCAGATCACCTTCAATAACAGGTAGTGTACACTACCCAGATCGCCTTCAATAGCAGGTAGTGTACACTACCCAGATCGCCTTCAATAACAGGTAGTGTACACTACCCAGATCGCCTTCAATAGCAGGTAGTGGACACTACCCAGATCGCCTTCGATAGCAGGTAGTGGACACTACCCAGATCGCCTTCGATAGCAGGTAGTGGACACTACCCAGATCGCCTTCAATAGCAGGTAGTGGACACTACCCAGATCGCCTTCAATAGCAGGTAGTGGACACTACCCAGATCGCCTTCGATAGCAGGTAGTGGACACTACCCAGATCGCCTTCGATAGCAGGTAGTGGACACTACCCAGATCGCTTCGATAGCAGGTAGTCGATAGCAGGTAGTGGACACTACCCAGATCGCGATAGCAGGTAGTGGACACTCGATAGCAGGTAGTGGACACTACCCAGATCGCTTCGATAGCAGGTAGTGGACACTACCCAGATCGCTCGATAGCAGGTAGTACGATAGCAGGTAGTGGACACTACCCAGATCGCCTACGATAGCAGGTAGTGGACACTACCCAGATCGCTTTCGATAGCAGGTAGTGGACACTACCCAGATCGCCTACGATAGCAGGTAGTGGACACTACCCAGATCGCCTACGATAGCAGGTAGTGGACACTACCCAGATCGCCTACGATAGCAGGTAGTGGACACTACCCAGATCGCGATAGCAGGTAGTGGACACGATAGCAGGTAGTGGACACTACCCAGATCGCTACGATAGCAGGTAGTGGACACTACCCAGATCGCCTACGATAGCAGGTAGTGGACACTACCCAGATCGCCTACGATAGCAGGTAGTGGACACTACCCAGATCGCTACCCAGACGCTACGATAGCAGGTAGTGGACACTACCCAGATCGCCTACGATAGCAGGTAGTGGACACTACCCAGACGCTTACCAGGTAGTGGATACCCAGCCTACGATAGCAGGTAGTGGACACTACCCAGATCGCCTTCGATAGCAGGTAGTGGACACTACCCAGATCGCCTTCGATAGCAGGTAGTGGACACTACCCAGATCGCCTTCGATAGCAGGTAGTGGACACTACCCAGATCGCCTTCGATAGCAGGTAGTGGACACTACCCAGATCGCCTTCAATAGCAGGTAGTGGACACTACCCAGATCGCCTTCGATAGCAGGTAGTGGACACTACCCAGATCGCCTTCGATAGCAGGTAGTGGACACTACCCAGATCGCCTACGATAGCAGGTAGTGGACACTACCCAGACCCAGATAGCGCTACCCAGACGATAGCAGGTAGTGGACACTACCCAGATCGCCTACGATAGCAGGTAGTGGACACTACCCAGATCGCCTACGATAGCAGGTAGTGGACACTACCCAGATCGCCTTCAATAGCAGGTAGTGGACACTACCCAGATCGCCTACGATAGCAGGTAGTGGACACTACCCAGATCGCCTACGATAGCAGGTAGTGGACGCTACCCAGATCGCCTACGATAGCAGGTAGTGGACGCTACCCAGATCGCCTACGATAGCAGGTAGTGGACGCTACCCAGATCGCCTACGATAGCAGGTAGTGGACGCTACCCAGATCGCCTACGATAGCAGGTAGTGGACGCTACCCAGATCGCCTACGATAGCAGGTAGTGGACGCTACCCAGATCGCCTACGATAGCAGGTAGTGGACACTACTTTAGTACACTACTTAGACTGTCCTTGTAGGAGAACCCGTTTTAGTTCCATTTAGAGCCTTCTGGTATGGAAATGGTTCTACGTGGAACCCAAAAGGGGTTCTCCTATGGGGATGTCTGAAGAACCCTTATGTTCAAGATAGAAACATATTTTTTCTAAGACAGTGCTTTAGAGTTGACTATAGGTGTAGTGAACTTGTGGAAGGGTCCAGTGTTTTCCTGTCCGACTACACACCTACATCTACCAGTACATGTGGCGGCAGGGTAGCCTAGTGGTTAGAGCGTTGGACTAGTAACCGGAAGGTTGCACGTTCAAATCTCCGAGCTGACACGGTACAAATCTGTCGTTCTGCCCCTGAACAGGCAGTTAACCCACTGTTCCTAGGCAGTCATTGAAAATAAGAATGTATTCTTAACTGACTTGCCTGGTTAAATAAAGGTTAAAAAGAAAAAAAAGAAAAGTCAAATGGCTCCCTACTCCCTACATAGTGTGCACCTTTAATAGTCTACTCTACATCTAGCTACGGGGAGGAACAGCTTCCTGAGTTGTAGCTACGGGGAGGAACAGCTTCCTGAGTTGTAGCTACGGGGAGGAACAGCTTCCTGAGTTGTAGCTACGGGGAGGAACAGCTTCCTGAGTTGTACCTACGGGGAGGAACAGCTTCCTGAGTTGTAGCTACGGGGAGGAACAGCTTCCTGAGTTGTAGCTACGGGGAGGAACAGCTTCCTGAGTTGTAGCTACGGGGAGGAACAGCTTCCTGAGTTGTAGCTACGGGGAGGAACAGCTTCCTGAGTTGTAGCTACGGGTAGGAACAGCTTCCTGAGTTGTAGCTACGGGGAGGAACAGCTTCCTGAGTTGTAGCTACGGGGAGGAACAGCTTCTGAGTTGTAGCTACGGGGGAGTTGTAGCTACGGGGAGGAACAGCTTCCTGAGTTGTAGCTACGGGGAGGAACAGCTTCCTGAGTTGTAGCTACGGGGAGGAACAGCTTCCTGAGTTGTAGCTACGGGGAGGAACAGCTTCCTGAGTTGTAGGTTTGTAGCTACGGGGAGGAACAGCTTCCTGAGTTGTAGGTTTGTAGCTACGGGGAGGAACAGCTTCCTGAGTTGTAGGTTTGTAGCTACGGGGAGGAACAGCTTCCTGAGTTGTCGGTTTGTAGCTACGGGGAGGAACAGCTTCCTGAGTTGTCGGTTTGTAGCTACGGGGAGGAACAGCTTCCTGAGTTGTAGCTACGGGGAGGAACAGCTTCCTGAGTTGTAGCTACGGGGAGGAACAGCTTCCTGAGTTGTAGCTACGGGGAGGAACAACTTCCTGAGTTGTAGGTTTGTAGCTACGGGTAGGAACAGCTTCCTGAGTTGTCGGTTTGTAGCTACGGGGAGGAACAGCTTCCTGAGTTGTAGCTACGGGGAGGAACAGCTTCCTGGGTTGTAGGTTTGTAGCTACGGGTAGGAACAGCTTCCTGAGTTGTCGGTTTGTAGCTACGGGGAGGAACAGCTTCCTGAGTTGTAGCTACGGGAGGAACAGCTTCCTGGGTTGTAGGTTTGTAGCTAGAGGGAGGAACAGCTTCCTGGGTTGTAGGTTTGTAGCTAGGGGGAGGAACAGCTTCCTGGGTTGTAGGTGTGTAGCTACGGGTAGGAACAGCTTCCTGAGTTGTAGGTTTGTAGCTACGGGGAGGAACAGCTTCCTGAGTTGTAGGTTTGTAGCTACAGGGAGGAACAGCTTCCTGAGTTGTCGGTTTGTAGCTTGGGGGAGGAACAGCTTCCTGAGTTGTCGGTTTGTAGCTACGGGGAGGAACAACTTCCTGAGTTGTAGCTACGGGGAGGAACAGCTTCCTGAGTTGTAGGTTTGTAGCTACGGGGAGGAACAGCTTCCTGAGTTGTCGGTTTGTAGCTACGGGGAGGAACAGCTTCCTGAGTTGTCGGTTTGTAGCTACGGGGAGGAACAGCTTCCTGAGTTGTCGGTTTGTAGCTACGGGGAGGAACAGCTTCCTGGGTTGTCGGTTTGTAGCTTGGGGGAGGAACAGCTTCCTGAGTTGTAGGTTTGTAGCTACGGGGAGGAACAGCTTCCTGAGTTGTAGGTTTGTAGCTACGGGGAGGAACAGCTTCCTGGGTTGTCGGTTTGTAGCTACGGGGAGGATTCACACAGACAGAAAATACAGACGGACAGACTCTCTCTCCCATGCTGATTGGCTGGGGTCACTAGGTAAAACAGCCCTCTGCTGATTGGCTGGGGTCACTAGGTAAAACAGCCCTCTGCTGATTGACTGGGTGTCACTAGGTAAAACAGCCCTCTGCTGATTGGCTGGAGTCAATAGTTTAAAGAGCCCTCTGCTGATTGGCTGGGTGTCACTAGGTAAAACAGCCCTCTGCTGATTGACTGGGTGTCACTAGGTAAAACAGCCCTCTGCTGATTGACTGGGTGTCACTAGGTAAAACAGCCCTCTGCTGATTGGCTGGGTGTCACTAGGTAAAACAGCCCTCTGCTGATTGGCTGGAGTCACTAGGTTAAAGAGCCCTCTGCTGATTGGCTGGGTGTCACTAGGTAAAACAGCCCTCTGCTGATTGGCTGGAGTCACTAGGTTAAAGAGCCCTCTGCTGATTGGCTGGGGTCACTAGGTTAAAGAGCCCTCTGCTGGTTGGCTGGGGTCACTAGGTTAAAGAGCCCTCTGATTGGCTGGGGTCACTAGGTTAAAGAGCCCTCTGCTGATTGGCTGGGTGTCACTAGGTTAAAGAGCCCTCTGCTGATTGGCTGGGGTCACTAGGTTAAAGAGCCCTCTGCTGATTGACTGGGTGTCACTAGGTAAAACAGCCCTCTGCTGATTGGCTGGGGTCACTAGGTTAAAGAGCCCTCTGATTGGCTGGGGTCACTAGGTTAAAGAGCCCTCTGCTGATTGACTGGGTGTCACTAGGTAAAACAGCCCTCTGCTGATTGGCTGGGGTCACTAGGTTAAAGGGCCCTCTGCTGATTGGCTGGGGTCACTAGGTTAAAGAGCCCTCTGCTGATTGGCTGGGGTCACTAGGTTAAAGAGCCCTCTGATTGGCTGGGGTCACTAGGTTAAAGAGCCCTCTGATTGGCTGGGGTCACTAGGTTAAAGAGCCCTCTGCTGATTGGCTGGGGTCACTAGGTTAAAGAGCCCTCTGCTGATTGGCTGGGGTCACTAGGTTAAAGAGCCCTCTGATGATTGGCTGGGGTCACTAGGTTAAAGAGCCCTCTGATTGGCTGGGGTCACTAGGTTAAAGAGCCCTCTGATTGGCTGGGGTCACTAGGTTGAAGAGCCCTCTGATTGGCTGGGGTCACTAGGTTAAAGAGCCCTCTGAATGGCTGGGGTCACTAGGTTGATAACCCATGAGGAAAATATCAACCTATGTTTTGATATGCAAATATATTATAATACAGAGTGCTGAATGTTTAGTTATTTTATGCAGTTTGCTTTAGTTAATTATCATAGTTCTGGTTTGAAAGGTGTAATTGGAGTACACACACACACACACACACACACACACACACACACACACACACACACACACCGTGTACATTTATAAACTGTGCACACATCTGTGTTGTTCTCCCCTCTAGCAGAAATGCTAAATGACTTAAATGTAATGTAATGTAAATCACACAGTTTCCAATCAGTTATTTGTGGATAAGTAATTATTTTCAGGGGATTATTTTAGTAAGTAATTTACAATGCCATTCTGTAGTGGATTGCTTCTCCCGCAGGTCAAAAGGATAATGGTAATGGATGAAATTATGTTGACGTCAAAAGGATAATGGTAATGGATGAAATTATGTAGAAGTCAAAAAGGATAATGGTAATGGATGAAATTATGTAGAAGTTCTCACCTCTTGTTTGATCTCTACTTCTTGCAGTCGGGTCAAAGTTAGTTATTTCACTGGTATGTTGTGACCATTCATCATGGGGGGGGTGACTGTTCATCGTGGGGGGGTGACTGTTCATCGTGGGGGGTGACTGTTCATCATGGGGGGTGACTGTTCATCATGGGGGGTGACTGTTCATCATGGGGGGGTGACTGTTCACCATGGGGGGGTGACTGTTCATCGTGGGGGGTGACTGTTCATCATGGGGGGTGACTGTTCATCGTGGGGGGTGACTGTTCATCGGGGGGGGGTGACTGTTCACCATGGGGGTGACTGTTCATCATGGGGGGTGACTGTTCATCATGGGGGTGACTGTTCACCATGGGGGTGACTGTTCACCATGGGGGTGACTGTTCATGGGGGTGACTGTTCACCATGGGGGTGACTGTTCACCATGGGGGTGACTGTTCACCATGGGGGTGACTGTTCACCATGGGGGTGACTGTTCACCATGGGGTTCATCATGGGGGTGACTGTTCACCATGGGGGTGACTGTTTGGGGGTGACTGTTCATGGGGGTGACTGTTCACCATGGGGGTGACTGTTCATCATGGGGGGTGACTGTTCATGGGGGTGACTGTTCATCATGGGGGTGACTGTTCACCATGGGGGTGATCATGGGGGGTGACTGTTCATCATGGGGGAGACTGTTCATCATGGGGGTGACTGTTCACCATGGGGGTGACTGTTCATCATGGGGGGTGACTGTTCATCATGGGGAGACTGTTCATCATGGGGGGTGACTGTTCATCATGGGGGTGACTGTTCATCATGGGTGTGACTGTTCATCATGGGGGGGTGACTGTTCATCATGGGGGAGTACCGTTCATTATGGGGGGGTGACTGTTTATCATGGGGGGGTGGCTGTTCATCATGGGGGGGTGGCTGTTTATCATGGGGGGGTGACCGTTCATCATGGGGAGGTGACTGTTCATCGTGGGGGGTGACTGTTCATGGGGGGTGTGACTGTTCATCATGGGGGTGACTGTTCATCGTGGGGGGTGACTGTTGTTCATCGTGGGGGGTGACTGTTCATCGTGGGGGGTGACTGTTCATCATGGGGGGTGACTGTTCATCATGGGGGTGACTGTTCATCGGGGGTGACTGGGGGGTGACTGTTCATCATGGGGGTGACTGTTCATCGTGGGGGTGACTGTTCATCATGGGGGTGACTGTTCATCATGGGGGTGACTGTTCATCATGGGGGTGACTGTTCATCATTGGGGGGTGGCTGTTCATCATGGGGGGGTGACTGGATGTTTCACTTCCTGGACGTTTCACTTCCTGGACGTTTCACTTCCTGGACGTTTCAGGTCCTGGACGTTTCAGGTACTGTGTCATACTGTAGGTTTAAAGTACATTTGTAGTGAGTGGACATCACTTCTCCTCAGTAGCTGCTCTTCATCCCGTTCCTGTGCAGTTTTCCGTGCGTAAATAAACTCTGAGTTTAAAGCCCATTTAGTGCCTTGTAAAAGGTGAGAGGGGATTGAATGACCAGAGGGTTGAGGAACATAAGGCACATCTCTAGGCTTCAAAAGTCAGCTGCATGGTCTCTGTTCTTTCTCTCACCCATCTCCTCCCTCTCTCTTTCTCTCACCCATCTCCTCCCTCTCTCCACTCCAGTGAGGAATCTCATTAGAATTGGTTTTCCACTAGGATGGCCCGACATCTGACAGTGGGAAGAATTGGAGATTGTATGAGATGCTGCTAAGCTTTCCATTTAGTTCAATGTTATGCGTAGGTGTAGGTGCTGACAATGCCTAACAACCAGACCTGTATTTAAATACTATTTAAAATTATTTATATATTTTGTTTAGCTGGGCTTGGCTGCGTTTTTGCCTGGCGAATTGGAACCAATAGAAAAATCGCAAAACTGCAACCCCCACCCATATGACACTTTGGACAGGCTAGAGTAAATGCTGAAAGATTTGGAATAAGAGCATGAACCCTGGCCCGCTGACACCGTGCCTCCCCAGATGGCTGTGTCTGAGGGAGGAGGCATGAGGGTCGGGAACATGTTGGTGGATTGAAACGCAGCCTGTGGATCCAGATGGCAGCACTTGAGGGAAGCATGATTCTCCCAGCAAGTAGCTGCTGCCGGTTCCGCTCCTGCAGGATAACAGGAAGAGTGTTGTTATCACCTGTGTCTCGAGTACGTAAACACCACCTGCGTAGAATAGACTATTTTTATCACTGCTCATCACACCAGGAAATGTGAGCAGAGCTGGTTCTTCTGTTCTCGTGCATGTTGGAGAGAGAGGGAAGATGAAGTAGTCATTTTGCAGGATTGGGGTACATTTTTGTTTAATCAGCAATCAAGGAATTTATTTTCAGTATTTTTAGTTCACATTCTGAAGTGTGAAATGCAATTTATGAATTTCAAGTCATTTCTATGCTATGTCCTATAATGTCATACAATTTGATTTGGCTATTTTACATTTTTACCTATACAATTAATGATGATTCACCTGTGCTCTTTCTGTAGAGATACTATTAAAACAACAGTATTGTCAGTTATCCAGAGAGGACACACCACTTTACACAGTGTGTGTAAAGGGACAGTGATGGGGACATTGCCCTGCCTTGGGTGCTGTCTTTCAGATGACACGTTAAACCGATGTTCTGACTCTCTGTGGTGATAAAAATTCCCATGGAACCTGCCATAAGAGTAGGGGTAGTAACCTCAGTGTTCTGGCTAAATTCCATCATGGCCACCAATTTACCCCCACCCCTCCTCCGATTCCCAATTGGTGTATATCGCTCCTCACCTCTCCACCTGATAGCTGCTGTGTGGTAAGTGTTCTGGCACAAAATGGCTGCCATGGCATCACCCAAGTGGGTGCTACACATTGAGGGTAGATGCGGTGAGTTTCTCCCACTACTATGTAAAGCGCTTGGAGCATCTACTGTATGTGATAAAGCGTTATGTAAATGCAGTCTGTTGGTAATAGTCCATAGCCTATCTAGTGCAGACGGACGGTGTCGTTGACTCACGAACTCAACCAGGGACATATTTCAATGTAACACCTCGTCTGTCATGTTTAAACGCCACTTGTCTAAAATTGCAACAGAAGGCCCCCGAATAAGATGAAGAAGTGCATGATGGTTGCTAGAAATAAGAGCTTTCTTCCCAACCTTATTCTCTCTACAGGGCACTCCCTTTCACCAGAGCCCAATGGGTAGCCTAGTGGTTAGAGGCAGGTAGCCTAGTGGTTAGAGCGTTGGACTAGTAACCAGCAGGTAGCCTAGTGGTTAGAGCTTTGGACTAGTAACCAGCAGGTAGCCTAGTGGTTAGAGCGTTGGACTAGTAACCAGCAGGTAGCCTAGTGGTTAGAGCGTTGGGCCAGTCACCAGCAGGTAGTCTAGTGGACTAGTCACCAGCAGGTAGTTAGAGCTTTGGACTACTAGTAACCAGCAGGTAGCCTAGTGGTTAGTAACCAGCGTTGGACTAGTAACCAGCAGGTAGCCTAGTGGTTAGTAACCAGAGGTAGCCTAGTGGTTAGAGCGGACTAGTAACCAGCAGGTAGCCTAGTGGTTAGAGCGTTGGACCAGTAACCCAGCCAGGTAGCCTAGCCTAGTGGTTAGAGCGTTGGACTAGTAACCAGCAGGTAGCCTAGTGGTTAGAGCGTTGGACTAGTAACCAGCAGGTAGCCTAGTGGTTAGAGCGTTGGACTAGTAACCAGCAGGTAGCCTAGTGGTTAGAGCATTGGACGAGTAACTAGAAAGGGTGCCGGATCGAGTCCACGAGCTGACAAGGTAAAAAAAAATCTGTCGTTCTGCCCCCTGAGCCGTTAAACCCACTGTTTCCCCGGTCGCCGAAGACGTGGATGTCGATTTTTAAGGCACCCCCTCGCACCTCTCTGATTCAGATTCAGACCTCTCTGGGGTTACATGCCCCCCACTCTGCACCTCTCTGATTCAGAGGGGTTAATGCCCCCACCGCACCTCTCTGATTCAGAGGGGTACATGCCCCCACCGCATGATTCAGAGGGGTTCCCCCCCACCGCACCTCTCTGATTCAGGGGGGTTACATGCCCCCCCACCGCACCTCTCTGATTCAGAGGGGTTACATGCCCCCCCACCGCACCTCTCTGATTCAGAGGGGTTACATGCCCCCCCCCACCGCACCCACCTCTGATTCAGAGGGGTTACATGCCCCCCACCGCACCTCTCTGATTCAGAGGGGTTACATGCCCCCCACCGCACCTCTCTGATTCAGAGGGGTTAAATGCCCCCCCACCGCACCTCTCTGATTCAGGGTTAAATGCGTTAGACACATTTCAGTTGAAGGCATTCAGTTGTACAACTGACTAGGTATCCCCCTTTCCTTTCTGTTGTACAACTGACCCTTTCTGTTGTACAACTGACTAGGTATCCCCTTTCTGTTGTACAACTGACTAGGTCTCCCCCTTTCCTTTCTGTTGTACAACTGACTAGGTATCCCCCTTTCTGTTGTACAACTGACTAGGTCTTTCCTTTCTGTTGTACAACTGACTAGGTATCCCCCTTTCTGTTGTACAACTGACTAGGTATCCCCCTTTCCTTTCTGTTGTACAACTGACTAGGTATCCCCCTTTCTGTTGTACAACTGACTAGGTATCCCCCTTTCCTTTCTGTTGTACAACTGACTAGGTCTCCCCCTTTCTTTCCTTTCTGTTGTACAACTGACTAGGTCTCCCCCTTTCTGTTGTACAACTGACTAGGTCTCCCCCTGTTGTTCCTTTCTGTTGTACAACTGACTAGGTCTCCCCCTTTCTGTTGTACCCTTTCTGTTGTACAACTGACTAGGTATCCCCTTTCCCCTAGGTTCCTTTCTGTTGTACAACTGACTAGGTCTCCCCCCTTTCTGTTGTACAACTGACTAGGTCCCCCCTTTCCTTTCTGTTGTACAACTGACTAGGTCTCCCCCCTTTCCTTTCTGTTGTACAACTGACTAGGTCTCCCCCTTTCCTTTCTGTTGTACAACTGACTAGGTCTCCCCCTTTCCTTTCTGTTGTACAACTGACTAGGTCTCCCCCTTTCCTTTCTGTTGTACAACTGACTAGGTCTCCCCCCTTTCCTTTCTGTTGTACAACTGACTAGGTCTCCCCCTTTCCTTTCTGTTGTACAACTGACTAGGTCTCCCCCTTTCCTTTCTGTTGTACAACTGACTAGGTCTCCCCCCTTTCCTTTCTGTTGTACAACTGACTAGGTCTCCCCCTTTCCTTTCTGTTGTACAACTGACTAGGTCTCCCCCCTTTCCTTTCTGTTGTACAACTGACTAGGTCTCCCCCTTTCCTTTCTGTTGTACAACTGACTAGGTCTCCCCTCCCCCTTTCTGTTGTACAACTGACTAGGTCTCCCCCCTTTCCTTTCTGTTGTACAACTGACTAGGTCTCCTTTCTGTTGTACCCCCTTTCTGTTGTACAACTGTACAACTGAGGTCTCCCCCTTTCCTTTCTGTTGTACAACTGACTAGGTATCCCCCTTTTTCAACTGACTAGGTCTCCCCTTTCTGTTGTACAACTGACTAGGTCTCCCCTTTTCTGTTGTACAACTGACTAGGTCTCCCCCTTTCCCCCCTTTCTGTTGTACAACTGACTAGGTCTCCCCCTTTCCTTTCTGTTGTACAACTGACTAGGTCTCCCCCCCTTTCCTTTCTGTTGTACAACTGACTAGGTCTCCCCCCCTTTCCTTTCTGTTGTACAACTGACTAGGTCTCCCCCCCTTTCCTTTCCTGGTCAAAAGTAGTGCACGTAATAGGGTGCCATTTGGGACAAATTCATGATGGTTGATTTTAGAAAATGAGCAAAAAACAGGTGGTATCCAGTATCCAGGGGATCTGCTGCTTTGATCCATTTGTCAGACTAATATTTGCGCAGCTGATTTGTTAATGGGTCTTCAGAATCAGTCTCGCTCTTTCATTCAGAAACGTTTCGGTGCCAATTGCCCCTCTTCCTACTGATTATTGTTCCAGTCTACTTTTCCTTTGTCTGTCCTGAGAGTACGGCCCAGTTATTCCGTGGAATTATTCAAGGTTATAAGGATTCGCTGCTCAAAGCCTACTAGATTATCTTTGTGAATTATTATTATTATTAATCAGAAGTAAAATGGTGTCAAAATGCATGAAATCAAGCAGGTGCCCTAGTTACCATTTCTCCTGAATGAATTCAAATCCTTCTTCATCCTTAGCGACCTCCTTCCTCCATTCACACTTGACTTGTTCCTGCTCGTCCAGCCCGTCTTTCCTCCCTCTCGTGAGATTGGATATTGACTGAGAGAGCACCGTGTCACATTCCCTTCCACCCAATTTCCATCTGTCCTCTTCCTCCTTATTAGTCCCCTTTCACACCTCAACAGATTCTCAAGAGGTTTCCAGAGAATATCCTCGGCTATATATTTTTCTTAATAATGTGAACTACTGCTACTGAAGGTAATGCACGACACTGGCCCGACAGTTACCCCTAATGTTATATATATATATGTGTGTGTGTGTGTATGTGTGTGTGTGTATACACACACACACATACAGACTAGATCAGGGATTCCCAAACTCAGTCCCGGGGCCTACCCTAGGTGCACATTTTGCCATAGCACTAGACAGCCAATTCAAATAACCAACTCCTAATTTTAGGCAGGTCAGTTAAGATTTGATTATTTTTAATCCACTGTTCTACAGCTGTGTACTGTTACAGAATGGGGATTAGATGTTAGAGCTGTGTACTGTTACAGAATGGGGATTAGATGTTAGAGCTGTATACTGTTACAGAATGGGGATTAGATGTTAGAGCTGTGTACTGTTACAGAATGGGGATTAGATGTTAGAGCTGAGTACTGTTACAGAATGTATATTAGATGTTAGAGCTGTGTACTGTTACAGAATGGGGATTAGATGTTAGAGCTGTGTACTGTTACAGAATGGGAATTAGATGTTAGAGCTGAGTACTGTTACAGAATGGGGATTAGATGTTAGGGCTGTGTACTGTTACAGAATGTATATTAGATGTTAGAGCTGTGTACTGTTACAGAATGGGGATTAGATGTTAGAGCTGAGTACTGTTACAGAATGGAGATTAGATGTTAGAGCTGTGTACTGTTACAGAATGGGGTACTGTTAGATGTTACAGAAGAGCTGAGTACTGTTACAGAATGGGGATTAGATGTTAGAGCTGTGTACTGTTACAGAATGGGGATTAGATGTTAGAGCTGTGTACTGTTACAGAATGGGGATTAGATGTTAGAGCTGTGTACTGTTACAGAATGGGGATTAGATGTTAGAGCTGTGTACTGTTACAGAATGGGGATTAGATGTTAGAGCTGAGTACTGTTACAGAATGGGGATTAGATGTTAGAGCTGAGTACTGTTACAGAATGGGGATTAGATGTTAGAGCTGTGTACTGTTACAGAATGGGGATTAGATGTTAGAGCTGTGTACTGTTACAGAATGGGGATTAGATGTTAGAGCTGAGTACTGTTACAGAATGGGGATTAGATGTTAGAGCTGAGTACTGTTACAGAATGGGGATTAGATGTTAGAGCTGTGTACTGTTACAGAATGGGGATTAGATGTTAGAGCTGTGTACTGTTACAGAATGGGGATTAGATGTTAGAGCTGTGTACTGTTACAGAATGGGGATTAGATGTTAGAGCTGTGTACTGTTACAGAATGGGGATTAGATGTTAGAGCTGAGTACTGTTACAGAATGGGGATTAGATGTTACTGTACTGTTACAGAATGGGGATTAGATGTTAGAGCTGTGTACTGTTACAGAATGGGGATTAGATGTTAGAGCTGTGTACTGTTACAGAATGGGGATTAGATGTTAGAGCTGTGTACTGTTACAGAATGGGGATTAGATGTTAGAGCTGAGTACTGTTACAGAATGGGGATTAGATGTTAGAGCTGTGTACTGTTACAGAATGGGGATTAGATGTTAGAGCTGTGTACTGTTACAGAATGGGGATTAGATGTTAGAGTTCATATTAGTACAGAACCTAGAATGAAGCAATGCATTTGTGTTGTATTCTACATACTATGTTTGGACTGGCTGTGGCTGTTACATAGGCTGCCAGTCTTGAGTTTCCTTCTGTGTCTCTCACCGCACGCACGCATTCTGTGTCTCTGCAGCCACAGCCTATGACAGGGCCTGGCCCTCGCCAGCCACAGCCTATGACAGGGCCTGGCCCTCGCCAGCCACAGCCTATGACAGGGCCTGGCCCTCGCCAGCCACAGCCTATGACAGGGCCTGGCCCTCGCCAGCCACAGCCTATGACAGGGCCTGGCCCTCGCCAGCCACAGCCTATGACAGGGCCTGGAGTTCACTTGAAAAACAGACAGAACGCTTGGCTTGTGTTACTGTGTTTCCCTTTCCTGGGCAGTCGCTCTCTGTGTGTCCATCCTGCCTGACCTCAGTGTCCTCACAGTATCCCTCTGTCTTAGCCTGGTCCCAGATCTGTCTTGTGCTGTCTTGCCAACTCCTGCAGTTATTGGCAACGTGAACACTGTACAACCCACTCTGACTCCATGCTACCTCTGCTCTCCTCTGTGTCCCCTTCCTGCCCCGAGCCTGGAGGGCCACGTAGTCTTGAAAAAACAGTGCTTTTCTGTAATCAGCCTTAGCCGTTAGGGGGTGACTTGGACTGTGTTCAGGTACTCTGTGTGCTCAAGCATATCCCTCTGTGTCCAACCTGCCTGTATTGACAATGTCCCTCTGTGTCCAACCTGCCTGTATTGACAATGTCCCTCTGTGTCCAACCTGCCTGTATTGACAATGTCCCTCCGTGTCCAACCTGCCTGTATTGACAATGTCCCTCCGCGTGTCTGTCCCAGGTTGTCTCTGTTGGAGGAGTGGCGTGGGGTACGTGACGATGCCCTGTCAAAGCTCAGTGAGATCCCCGACTGTGTCTTCGTCCACGCCGGAGGTTTCATCGGTGGGAACAAGACCAAGGAAGGGGCCTTGGAGATGGCCCGCAGGACCCTGCAGGCTGCAGCCAAGTCCCCATCCAAACACACCAACTGCACCTGATTTTAGCCAGTCCCGGAGGATGATTAACCAGGGAAGCTCAGTTGGTTTACCTCCGTTTAGTAGTTTAGTGAACGTTGTTCAACCACACACACACACACTCTCAATCACGTCACTGTTCGGTTAAATGAATTGTACTGTATGTGTGTTGTACTTGTTTTGCTATAAAAAAAAATACAAAATTTGATTTTGACCAAATGGATATCTTGTGGTGTTTGAGGAGTTGGGATTAGGAAGTTGTGTTTTGTATCTCATGAATGTCAGCCAAGAAGGTACTGGGAGAAAGAAATCCAAGAGAAGCCAACCAATGTCAGCCAAGAAGGTACTGGGAGAAAGAGATCCAAGAGAAGCCAACCAATGTCAGCCAAGAAGGTACTGGGAGAAAGAGATCCAAGAGAAGCCAACCAATGTCAGCCAAGAAGGTACTGGGAGAAAGAGATCCAAGAGAAGCCAGTGAGAAAGAACCAGGTGTAAACTTCCCATAAAACAATGTCCTTTTCTGGACTGGTCATCATGACACAATGGTAGTCTATTGATCCTTTCCTTTCACCCTCCATACTGCTGGTATTAACACTGGGACCATAGAGAGTCACGTACTGCTGGTACTAACACTGGGACCATAGTCACCTTCCCTCCATACTGCTGGTATTAACACTGGGACCATAGTCACCCTCCCTCCATACTGCTGGTATTAACACTGGGACCATAGTCACCTTCCCTCCATACTGCTGGTATTAACACTGGGACCATAGTCACCTTCCCTCCATACTGCTGGTATTAACACTGGGACCATAGTCACCTACCCTCCATACTGCTGGTATTAACACTGGGACCATAGTCACCTTCCCTCCATACTGCTGGTATTAACACTGGGACCATAGAGAGTCACATACTGCTGGTATTAACACTGGGACCATAGAGAGTCACCCTCACTCCGTACTGCTGGTATTAACACTGGGACCATAGTCACCCTCACTCCGTACTGCTGGTATTAACACTGGGACCATAGTCACCCTCACTCCGTACTGCTGGTACTAACACTGGGACCATAATCACCCTCCCTCCATACTGCTGGTATTAACACTGGGACCATAGAGAGTCACGTACTGCTGATACTAACACTGGGACCATAGTCACCCTCCCTCCATACTGCTGGTATTAACACTGGGACCATAGTCACCCTCCCTCCATACTGCTGGTATTAACACTGGGACCATAGAGAGTCACGTACTGCTGGTACTAACACTGGGACCATAGTCACCCTCCCTCCATACTGCTGGTATTAACACTGGGACCATAGTCACCCTCACTCCGTACTGCTGGTATTAACACTGGGACCATAGTCACCTTCCCTCCATACTGCTGGTATTAACACTGGGACCATAGTCACCTTCACTCCATACTGCTGGTATTAACACTGGGACCATAGTCACCTTCACTCCATACTGCTGGTATTAACACTGGGACCATAGTCACCTTCACTCCATACTGCTGGTATTAACACTGGGACCATAGTCACCCTCACTCCATACTGCTGGTATTAACACTGGGACCATAGTCACCCTCACTCCATACTGCTGGTATTAACACTGGGACCATAGTCACCCTCACTCCATACTGCTGGTATTAACACTGGGACCATAGTCACCCTCACTCCATACTGCTGGTATTAACACTGGGACCATAGTCACCTTCACTCCATACTGCTGGTATTAACACTGGGACCATAGTCACCCTCACTCCATACTGCTGGTATTAACACTGGGACCATAGTCACCCTCACTCCGTACTGCTGGTATTAACACTGGGACCACATCCATAATCAGCCATGATAGATTCATTCTCAGAAATTAATTTCCCAATGACCCCGAGAGGTTCTTCTCATAACATAATGCCGTGACAACGGGAGCAGCTCTCTCTTTCTCTCTCTCGCTCTGAATATAGTTTAAATTAGATGTATGGCCTTTATTGGCATCGGAAATATACAGTTGAAGTCGGAAGTTTACATACACTAAGGTTGGAGTCATTAAAACCCGTTTTTCAACCACCACAAATATCTTGTTAACAAACTATAGTTTTGGTGACTTGGTTATGACATCTACTTTGCATGATACAAGTAATTTTTCCAACAATTGTTTACAGACAGATTATTTCGCTTATAATTCACTGTATCACAATTCCAGTGGGTCAGAAGTTTACATACACTAAGTTGACTGTGCCTTTAAACAGCTTGGAAAATTCCAGAAAATGATGTCGCGACTTTAGATGCATCTGATTGACAACATTTGAGTCAATTTCGAGGTCTACCTGTGGAAGTATTTCAAGGACTACCTTCAAACTCAGTGCTTCTTTACTTGACATCATGGGAAAATCTAAGGAAATCAGCCAAGACCTCCACAAGTCTGGTTCATCCTTGGGAGCAATTTCCAAATGCCTGAAGTTACCATGTTCATCTGTACAAACAATAGTCTGCAAGTATAAACACCATGGACCCACGCAGCTGTCATACTGCTCAGGAAGGAGACACGTTCTGTTTCCTAGAGATGAACGTACTTTGGTGCGAAAAGTGCAAATCAATCCCAGAACAACAGCAAAGGACCTTGTGAAGATGCTGGAGGAAACAGGTACAAAAATATCTATATCCACAGTAAAACAAGTCCTTTATCGACATAACCTGAAAGGCCGCTCAGCAAGGAAGAAGTCGCTGCTCCAAAACTGCCACAAAAAAGCCAGACTACAGTTTGCACCTGCACATGGGGACAAAGATCGTAATTTTTTGAGAAATGTTCCTCTGGTCTGATGAAACAAAAATGGCCATAATGACCATCGTTATGTTTGGAGGAAAAAGGGGAAGACTTGCAAGTCAAAGAATACCATCTCAACCGTGAAGCACGGGGTTGGCAGCATCGTGTTGTGGGGCAGCTTTGCTGCAGGAGGGACTGATGGCATCATGAGGAATGAAAATTAGGTGGATATATTGAAGCAACATCTGAAGACATCAGTCAGGAAGTTAAAGCTTGATCTCAAATGGGTCTTCCAAATGGACAATGACCCCAAGCACACTTCCAAAGTTGTGGCAAAATGTCTTAAGGACAACAAAGTCAAGGTATTGGAGTGGCCAACACAAAACCCTGACCTCAATCCTATAGAAAATGTGTGGGCAGAACTGAAAAAGCGTGTGCGAGCAAGGAGGCCTACAAACCTGACTCAGTTCCACCAGCTCTGTCAGGAGGAATGGGACAAACCCAATTTATTGTGGGAAGCTTGTGAAAGGCTATCTGAAATATTTGGCCCAAGTTAAACAATTTAAAAACTATGCTACCAAATACTAATTGAGTGTATGTAAACTTCTGACCCACTGGGAATGTGATGAATGAAATAAAAGCTGAAATAAATAATTCTCTCTAGTATTATTCTGACATTTCACATTCTTAAAATGAAGTGGTGATCCTAACTGACCTAAAACAGGTCATTTGTACTGGGATTAAATGTCAGGAATTGTGAAAAACTGAGTTTAAAGGTATTTGGCTATGGTGTATGTAAACTTCAGACTTCAACTGTATGTTTACATTGCCAAAGCAAGTGAAGTAGATAATAAACAAAAGTGAAATAAACGATACAAATCAACAGTAAACATTACACTAACAGAAGTTCCAAATGAATAAAGACATTTCAAATGTCATATTATGTCTCTATACAGTGTTGTAACGATATGCAAATGGTTAAAGTACACAAGGGAAAATAAATAAACATAAACATGGGTTGTATTTAAAATGGTGTTTCTTCTTCACTGGTTTCCCTTTTCCTGTGGAAACAGGTCACAAACCTTGCTGCTGTGATGGCACACTGTGGTATTTCACCCAGTAGATATGGGAGTTTATTCAAATTTGGTTTGTTTTCAAATTCTGTGTAATCTGAGGGAAATATGTGCCTCTAATATGGTCATACATTTGGCAGCAGTTTAGGAAGTGGAGCTCAGTTTCCATTTCATTTTGTGGGCAGTGAGCACATAGCCTGTCTTCTCTTGAGAGCCAGGTCTGCCTTTGGCGACCTTTCTCAATAGCAAGGCTATGCTCACTGAGTCTGTATATACTACATCTCTCTCCCACTCTCCCCTTTCCTCTTTCTCTCTCCCTTTCTCTTTCTGTCTCTCTCCCTCTCTCTCGCTCTCTCGGGTCTCTCTCTTTCTGTCTTTCTCTCTCTCTCCTCTGCTGTTTCTAAAGCCTACATTTAGACACTCCCTGTCTTTCTCTCTCCTTCATTACTCCTCTTTTCCTCTGTTCTCTCCATCCCTGGGATGGTTTCTGATGTCACTGTCGTAACAAAATTAGCTCATTTGTTCTTAATTCTGTCTGTCAATGTTCTTCAGTGTGATGTAGTTAGCTCATTTGTTCTTAATTCTGTCTGTCAATGTTCTTCAGTGTGATGTAGTTAGCTCATTTAATTCTCCTTCACACTGCTCATTCATTCATGTACGTCAGCTATTGTTTTGCTGTCTGTCTCAAGGCTCCTCCCTCCCTCCTCCCTCCCTCCCTCCCTCCCCTCTCCTCCCTCCCTCCCTCCTCCCTCCGTCTCTCCCTCCCTCCCTCCCTGCTCTCTCCCTGTACTCACCTGCTCTGTCTAGATCTACCTGTACTCACCTGCTCTGTCTAGGTCTACCTGTACTCACCTGCTCTCTCTAGGTCTACTACCTGTACTCACCTGCTCTGTCTGTCTACCTGTACTCACCTGTTCTACCACCTGCTCTGTCTAGGTCTACCTGTACTCACCTGCTCTGTCTAGATCTACCTGTACTCACCTGCTCTGTCTAGGTCTACCTGTACTCACCTGCTCTGTCTAGATCTACCTGTACTCACCTGCTCTGTCTAGGTCTACCTGTACTCACCTGCTCTGTCTAGTCTACCTGTTCTACCTGTCTAGGTCTACCTGTTCTCACCTGCTCTGTCTAGGTCTACCTGTCTCACCTGCTCCTAGTCTATTCACCTGCTCTGTCTAGGTCTACCTGTACTCACCTTCTCAGGTCTACCTGCACCTGCTCTGTCTAGGTCTACCTGTTCTCACCTGCTCTGTCTAGGTCTACCTGTTCTCACCTGCTCTGTCTAGGTCTACCTGTTCTCACCTGCTCTGTCTAGGTCTACCTGTACTCACCTGCTCTGTCTAGGTCTACCTGTACTCACCTGCTCTGTCTAGGTCTACCTGTTCTCACCTCTAGATCTGCTCTGTCTAGGTCTTACTCACCTGCTCTGTCTAGGTCTACCTGTACTCACCTGCTCTGTCTTGGTCTACCTGTACTCACCTGCTCTGTCTAGGTCTACCTGTACTCACCTGCTCTGTCTAGGTCTACCTATACTCACCTGCTCTGTCTAGGTCTACCTATACCTTCTGTCTAGGCTCTGTCTAGCTCTGTCTACCTGTTCTCACCTGCTCTGTCTAGGTCTACCTGTTCTCACCTGCTCTGTCTAGTCTAGGTCTACCTGTACTCACCTGCTCTGTCTAGGTCTACCTGTACTCACCTGCTCTGTCTAGGTACTCACCTGCTCTGTCTAGGTCTACCTCACCTGCTCTGTCTAGGTCTACCTGTACTCACCTGCTCTGTCTAGGTCTACCTGTACTCACCTGCTCTGTCTAGGTCTACCTGTACTCACCTGCTCTGTCTAGGTCTACCTGTACTCACCTGCTCTGTCTCGGTCTACCTGTACTCACCTGCTCTGTCTAGGTCTACCTGTACTCACCTGCTCTGTCTAGGTCTACCTGTACTCACCTGCTCTGTCTAGGTCTACCTCACCTGCTCTGTCTAGGTCTACCTGTACTCACCTGCTCTGTCTACCTGTACTCACCTGCTCTGTCTAGGTCTACCTGTACTCACCTGCTCTGTCTAGGTCTACCTGTACTCACCTGCTCTGTCTAGGTCTACCTGTTCTCACCTGCTCTGTCTAGGTCTACCTGCTGCTCTGTCTAGGTCTACCTGTACTCACCTGCTCTGTCTAGGTCTACCTGTACTCACCTGCTCTGTCTAGGTCTACCTGTACTCACCTGCTCTGTCTAGGGTCTCACCTGCTCTGTCTAGGTCTACCTGTCTCACCTGCTCTGTCTAGGTCTACCTGTACTCACCTGCTCTGTCTAGGTCTACCTGTACTCACCTGCTCTGTCTAGGTCTACCTGTACTCACCTGCTCTGTCTAGGTCTACCTGTCACCTGCTCTGTCTAGGTCTACCTGTACTCACCTGCTCTCTAGGTCTACCTGTACTCACCTGCTCTGTCTAGGTCTACCTGTTCTCACCTGCTCTGTCTACCTACCTATACTCACCTGCTCTGTCTAGGTCTACCTGTTCTCACCTGCTCTGTCTAGGTCTACCTGTACTCACCTGCTCTGTCTAGGTCTACCTATACTCACCTGCTCTGTCTAGGTCTACCTGTTCTCACCTGCTCTGTCTAGGTCTACCTGTACTCACCTGCTCTGTCTAGGTCTACCTGTACTCACCTGCTCTGTCTAGGTCTACCTGTACTCACCTGCTCTGTACTCACCTGCTAGGTCTACCTGTACTCACCTGCTCTGTCTAGGTCTACCTGTACTCACCTGCTCTGTCTAGGTCTACCTATACTCACCTGTCTAGGTCTACCTGTACTCACCTGCTCTGTCTAGGTCTACCTGTACTCACCTGCTCTGTCTAGGTCTCACCTGTACTCACCTGCTCTGTAGGTCTACCTGTACTCACCTGCTCTGTCTAGGTCTACCTGTACTCACCTGCTCTGTCTAGGTCTACCTATACTCACCTGCTCTGTCTAGGTCTACCTGTACTCACCTGCTCTGTCTAGGTCTACCTGTACTCACCTGCTCTGTCTAGGTCTACCTGTACTCACCTGCTCTGTCTAGGTCTACCTGTACTCACCTGCTCTGTCTAGGTCTACCTGTACTCACCTGCTCTGTCTAGGTCTACCTGTACTCACCTGCTCTGTCTAGGTCTACCTATACTCACCTGCTCTGTCTAGGTCTACCTGTACTCACCTGCTCTGTCTAGGTCTACCTGTACTCACCTGCTCTGTCTAGGTCTACCTGTACTCACCTGCTCTGTCTGTCTACCTGGTACTCACCTGTAGGTCTACCTGTACTCACCTGCTCTGTCTAGGTCTCACCTGTCTACTCACTGTACTCACCTCTGTCTACCTGTCTACCTGTACTCACCTGCTCTGTCTAGGTCTACCTGTACTCACCTGCTCTGTCTAGGTCTACCTGTACTCACCTGCTCTGTCTAGGTCTACCTGTACTCACCTGCTCTGTCACCTCTAGTCTACCTGTACTCACCTGCTCTGTCTAGGTCTACCTGTACTCACCTGCTCTGTCTAGGTCTACCTGTACTCACCTGCTCTGTCTATGTCTACCTGTACTCACCTGCTCTGTCTAGGTCTACCTGTACTCACCTGCTCTGTCTAGGTCTACCTGTACTCACCTGCTCTGTCTAGGTCTACCTGTACTCACCTGCTCTGTCTAGGTACTCACCTGCTCTGTCTAGGTCTACCTGTACTCACCTGCTCTGTCTATGTCTACCTGTACTCACCTGCTCTGTCTAGGTCTACCTGTACTCACCTGCTCTGTCTAGGTCTACCTGTACTCACCTGCTCTGTCTAGGTCTACCTGTACTCACCTGCTCTGTCTAGGTCTACCTGTACTCACCTGCTCTGTCTAGGTCTACCTGTACTCACCTGCTCTGTCTAGGTCTACCTGTACTCACCTGCTCTGTCTAGGTCTACCTGTACTCACCTGCTCTGTCTAGGTCTACCTGTACTCACCTGCTCTGTCTAGGTCTACCTGTACTCACCTGCTCTGTCTAGGTCTACCTGTCTCACCTGCTCCTAGGTCTACCTGTACTCACCTGCTCTGTCTAGGTCTACCTGTACTCACCTGCTCTGTCTAGGTCTACCTGTACTCACCTGCTCTAGGTCTACCTATACTCACCTGCTCTGTCTAGGTCTACCTGTACTCACCTGCTCTGTCTAGGTCTACCTGTACTCACCTGCTCTGTCTAGGTCTACCTGTACTCACCTGCTCTGTCTAGGTCTACCTGTACTCACCTGCTCTGTCTAGGTCTACCTGTACTCACCTGCTCTGTCTAGGTCTACCTGTACTCACCTGCTCTGTCTGTCTACCTGCTCTGTCTAGGTCTACCTGTACTCACCTGCTCTGTCTAGGTCTAGGTCTACCTATACTCACCTGCTCTGTCTATGTCTACCTGTACTCACCTGCTCTGTCTATGTCTACCTGTACTCACCTGCTCTGTCTAGGTCTACCTGTACTCACCTGCTCTGTCTAGGTCTACCTGTACTCACCTGCTCTGTCTAGGTCTACCTGTACTCACCTGCTCTGTCTATACCTGTACTCACCTGCTCTGTCTACCTGTACTCACCTCTACCTCTATACTCACCTGCTCTGTCTATGTCTACCTGTACTCACCTGTACTCACCTGCTCTGTCTAGGTCTACCTGTACTCACCTGCTCTGTCTAGGTCTACCTGTACTCACCTGCTCTGTCTAGGTCTACCTGTACTCACCTGCTCTGTCTAGGTCTACCTGTACTCACCTGCTCTGTCTAGGTCTACCTGTACTCACCTGCTCTGTCTAGGGTCTACCTGTACTCACCTGCTCTGTCTAGGTCTACCTGTACTCACCTGCTCTGTCTAGGTCTACCTGTACTCACCTGCTCTGTCTAGGTCTACCTGTACTCACCTGCTCTGTCTAGGTCTACCTGTTCTCACCTGCTCTGTCTAGGTCTACCTGTACTCACCTGCTCTGTCTAGGTCTACCTGTACTCACCTGCTCTGTCTAGGTCTACCTGTACTCACCTGCTCTGTCTAGGTCTACCTGTACTGTTCACCTGCTCTGTCTAGGTCTGTACTCACCTGTCTACCTGTACTCACCTGCTCTGTCTAGGTCTACCTGTACTCACCTGCTCTGTCTAGGTCTACCTGTACTCACCTGCTCTGTCTAGGTCTACCTGTACTCACCTGCTCTGTCTAGGTCTACCTGTACTCACCTGCTCTGTCTAGGTCTACCTGTTCTCACCTGCTCTGTCTAGGTCTACCTGTTCTCACCTGCTCTGTCTAGGTCTACCTGTACTCACCTGCTCTGTCTAGGTCTACCTGTACTCACCTGCTCTGTCTAGGTCTACCTGTACTCACCTGCTCTGTCTAGGTCTACCTGTACTCACCTGCTCTGTCTAGGTCTACCTGTTCTCACCTGCTCTGTCTAGGTCTACCTGTACTCACCTGCTCTGTCTAGGTCTACCTGTACTCACCTGCTCTGTCTAGGTCTACCTGTACTCACCTGCTCTGTCTATGTCTACCTGTACTCACCTGCTCTGTCTAGGTCTACCTGTACTCACCTGCTCTGTCTAGGTCTACCTGTACTCACCTGCTCTGTCTAGGTCTACCTGTACTCACCTGCTCTGTCTAGGTCTACCTGTACTCACCTGCTCTGTCTAGGTCTACCTGTACTCACCTGCTCTGTCTAGGTCTACCTGTACTCCTGCTCTGTCTAGGTCTACCTGTACTCACCTGCTCTGTCTAGGTCTACCTGTACTCACCTGCTCTGTCTAGGTCTACCTGTACTCACCTGCTCTGTCTAGGTCTACCTGTACCACCTGCTCTGTCTAGGTCTACCTGTACTCATCTGCTCTGTCTAGGTCTACCTGTACTCATCTGCTCTGTCTAGGTCTACCTGTACTCATCTGCTCTGTTTAGGTCTACCTGTACTCACCTGCTCTGTCTAGGTCTACCTGTACTCACCTGCTCTGTCTAGGTCTACCTGTACTCACCTGCTCTGTCTAGGTCTACCTGTACTCACCTGCTCTGTCTAGGTCTACCTGTACTCACCTGCTCTGTCTAGGTCTACCTGTACTCATCTGCTCTGTTTAGGTCTACCTGTACTCACCTGCTCTGTTTAGGTCTACCTGTACTCATCTGCTCTGTTTAGGTCTACCTGTACTCATCTGCTCTGTCTAGGTCTACCTGTACTCATCTGCTCTGTCTAGGTCTACCTGTACTCACCTGCTCTGTCAGGGTCTACCTGTACTCACCTGCTCTGTCTAGGTCTACCTGTCTCACCTGCTCTGTCTACCTGTACTCACCTGCTCTGTCTAGGTCTACCTGTACTCACCTGCTCTGTCTAGGTCTACCTGTACTCACCTGCTCTGTCTAGGTCTACCTGTACTCACCTGCTCTGTCTAGGTCTACCTGTACTCACCTGCTCTGTCTAGGTCTACCTGTACTCACCTGCTCTGTCTAGGTCTACCTGTACCTCACCTGCTCTGTCTAGGGTACTCACCTGCTCTGTCTGGGTCTACCTGTACTCACCTGCTCTGTCTAGGTCTACCTGTACTCACCTGCTCTGTCTAGGTCTACCTGTACTCACCTGCTCTGTCTAGGTCTACCTGTACTCACCTGCTCTGTACTCACCTGCTCTGTCTAGGTCTACCTGTACTCACCTGCTCTGTCTAGGTCTACCTATACTCACCTGCTCTGTCTAGGTCTACCTGTACTCACCTGCTCTGTCAGGTCTACCTGTACTCACCTGCTCTGTCTAGGTCTACCTGTCTCACCTGCTCTGTCTAGGTCTACCTGTTCTCACCTGCTCTGTCTAGGTCTACCTGTACTCACTGCTGTCTACCTGTTACTCACCTGCTCTGTCTAGGTCTACCTGTACTCACCTGCTCTGTCTAGGTCTACCTGTACTCACCTGCTCTGTCTAGGTCTACCTGTACTCACCTGCTCTGTCTAGGTCTACCTGTACTCACCTGCTCTGTCTAGGTCTACCTGTTCTCACCTGCTCTGTCTAGGTCTACCTGTACTCACCTGCTCTGTCTGTCTACCTCACCTGCTCTGTCTAGGTCTACCTGTACTCACCTGCTCTGTCTAGGTCTACCTGTACTCACCTGCTCTGTCTAGGTCTACCTGTACTCACCTGCTCTGTCTAGGTCTACCTGTTACTCACCTGCTCTGTCTAGGTCTACCTGTACTCACCTGCTCTGTCTAGGTCTACCTGTACTCACCTGCTCTGTCTAGGTCTACCTGTACTCACCTGCTCTGTCTAGGTCTACCTGTCTACCTGTGTACTCACCTGCTCTGTCTAGGTCTACCTGTACTCACCTGCTCTGTCTAGGTCTACCTGTACTCACCTGCTCTGTCTAGGTCTACCTGTACTCACCTGCTCTGTCTAGGTCTACCTGTACTCACCTGCTCTGTCTAGTCTAGGTCTACCTGTCTCACCTGCTCTGTCTAGGTCTACCTGTACTCACCTGCTCTGTCTAGGTCTACCTGTACTCACCTGCTCTGTCTAGGTCTACCTGTACTCACCTGCTCTGTCTAGGTCTACCTGTACTCACCTGCTCTGTCTAGGTCTACCTGTACTCACCTGCTCTGTCTAGGTCTACCTGTACCACCTGCTCTGTCTAGGTCTACCTGTACTCACCTGCTCTGTCTAGGTCTACCTGTACTCACCTGCTCTGTCTAGGTCTACCTGTACTCACCTGCTCTGTCTAGGTCTACCTGTTCTCACCTGCTCTGTCTGTCTCTACTCACCTGCTCTGTCTACCTGTACTCACCTGCTCTGTCTAGGTCTACCTGTACTCACCTGCTCTGTCTAGGTCTACCTGTACTCACCTGCTCTGTCTAGGCCTACCTGTACTCACCTGCTCTGTCTAGGTCTACCTGTACTCACCTGCTCTGTCTATGTCTACCTGTACTCACCTGCTCTGTCTAGGTCTACCTGTACTCACCTGCTCTGTCTAGGTCTACCTGTACTCACCTGCTCTGTCTAGGTCTACCTGTACTCACCTGCTCTGTCTAGGTCTACCTGTACTCACCTGCTCTGTCTAGGTCTACCTGTACTCACCTGCTCTGTCTAGGTCTACCTGTACTCACCTGCTCTGTCTAGGTCTACCTGTTCTCACCTGCTCTGTCTAGGTCTACCTGTACTCACCTGCTCTGTCTAGGTCTACCTGTACTCACCTGCTCTGTCTAGGTCTACCTGTACTCACCTGCTCTGTCTAGGTCTACCTGTACTCACCTGCTCTGTCTAGGTCTACCTATACTCACCTGCTCTGTCTAGGTCTACCTGTACTCACCTGCTCTGTCTAGGTCTACCTGTACTCACCTGCTCTGTCTAGGTCTACCTGTACTCACCTGCTCTGTCTAGGTCTACCTGTACTCACCTGCTCTGTCTAGGTCTACCTGTACTCACCTGCTCTGTCTAGGTCTACCTGTACTCACCTGCTCTGTCTAGGTCTACCTATACTCACCTGCTCTGTCTAGGTCTACCTGTACTCACCTGCTCTGTCTAGGTCTACCTGTACTCACCTGCTCTGTCTAGGTCTACCTGTACTCACCTGCTCTGTCTAGGTCTACCTGTACTCACCTGCTCTGTACTCACCTGCTCTGTCTAGGTCTACCTGTACTCACCTAGGTCTACCTATACTCACCTGCTCTGTCTAGGTCTGTCTCACCTGCTCTGTCTGGGTCTACCTGTACTCACCTGCTCTGTCTAGGTCTACCTGTACTCACCTGCTCTGTCTAGGTCTACCTGTACTCACCTGCTCTGTCTATGTCTACCTGTACTCACCTGCTCTGTCTAGGTCTACCTGTACTCACCTGCTCTGTCTAGGTCTACCTGTACTCACCTGCTCTGTCTACTCACCTGCTCTGTCTGGGTCTACCTGTACTCACCTGCTCTGTCTATGTCTACCTGTACTCACCTGCTCTGTCTAGGTCTACCTGTACTCACCTGCTCTGTCTAGGTCTACCTGTACTCACCTGCTCTGTCTAGGTCTACCTGTACTCACCTGCTCTAGGTCTATCTACCTATACTCACCTGCTCTGTCTAGGTCTACCTGTACTCACCTGCCTGCTGTACTCACCTGCTCTGTCTAGGTCTACCTGTACTCACCTGCTCTGTCTAGGTCTACCTGTACTCACCTGCTCTGTCTAGGTCTACCTGTACTCACCTGCTCTGTCTAGGTCTACCTGTACTCACCTGCTCTGTCTAGGTCTACCTGTACTCACTCTGTCTCTGTCAGGTCTACCTATACTCACCTGCTCTGTCTAGGTCTACCTGTACTCACCTACCTGTACTCTACCTGCTCTGTCAGGGTCTACCTGTTCTCACCTGCTCTGTCTATGTCTACCTGTACTCACCTGCTCTGTCTAGGTCTACCTGTACTCACCTGCTCTGTCTAGGTCTACCTGTACTCACCTGCTCTGTCTAGGTCTACCTATACTCACCTGCTCTGTCTAGGTCTACCTGTACTCACCTGCTCTGTCTATGTCTACCTGTACTCACCTGCTCTGTCTAGGTCTACCTGTACTCACCTGCTCTGTCTAGGTCTACCTGTACTCTCACCTGCTCTGTCTAGGTCTACCTGTACTCACCTGCTCTGTCTAGGTCTACCTGTACTCACCTGCTCTGTCTAGGTCTACCTGTTCAGGTCTACCTCACCTGTACTCACCTGCTCTGTCTAGGTCTACCTGTACTCACTGCTCTGTCTAGGTCTACCTGTACTCACCTGCTCTGTCTAGGTCTACCTGTACTCACTCTGTCTAGGTCTACCTGTACTCACCTGCTCTGTCTAGGTCTCACCTGCTCTGTCTAGGTCTACCTGTACTCACCTGCTCTGTCTAGGTCTACCTGTACTCACCTGCTCTGTCTCGGTCTACCTGTACTCACCTGCTCTGTCTAGGTCTACCTGTACTCACCTGCTCTGTCTAGGTCTACCTGTACTCACCTGCTCTGTCTAGGTCTACCTGTACTCACCTGCTCTGTCTAGGTCTACCTGTACTCACCTGCTCTGTCTAGGTCTACCTGTACTCACCTGCTCTGTCTAGGTCTACCTGTTCTCACCTGCTCTGTCTAGGTCTACCTGTACTCACCTGCTCTGTCTAGGTCTACCTGTTCTCACCTGCTCTGTCTAGGTCTACCTGTTCTCACCTGTCTACCTGTACTCACCTGCTCTGTCTAGGTCTACCTGTACTCACCTGCTCTGTCTAGGTCTACCTGTACTGTCTAGGTCCTGCTCTGTCTAGGTCTACCTGTACTCACCTGCTCTGTCTAGGTCTACCTGTACTCACCTGCTCTGTCTAGGTCTACCTGTACTCACCTGCTCTGTCTAGGTCTACCTGTCTCACCTGTACTCACCTGCTCTGTCTAGGTCTGCCTGTATTCACCTGCTCTGTCTAGGTCTACCTGTTCTCACCTGCTCTGTAGGTCTACCTGTTCTCACTACCTGCTCTGTCTAGGTCTACCTGTACTCTGCTCTGTCTAGGTCTACCTGTACTCACCTGCTCTGTCTAGGTCTACTACCTGTTCTCACCTGCTCTGTCTAGGTCTACCTGTACTCACCTGCTCTGTCTAGGTCTACCTGTACTCACCTGCTCTGTCTAGGTCTACCTATACCTGCTCTGTCTAGGTCTACCTGTACTCACCTGCTCTGTCTAGGTCTACCTGTACTCACCTGCTCTGTCTAGGTCTACCTGTACTCACCTGCTCTGTCTAGGTCTACCTGTACTCACCTGCTCTGTCTAGGTCTACCTGTACTCACCTGCTCTGTCTAGGTCTACCTGTACTCACCTGCTCTGTCTAGGTCTACCTGTACTCACCTGCTCTCTGTACTACCTGCTCTGTCTACCTGTACTCACCTGCTCTGTCTAGGTCTACCTGTACTCACCTGCTCTGTCTAGGTCTACCTGTTCTCAGGTCTAGGTCTACCTGTACTCACCTGCTCTGTCTGTCTCTTCTCTCACCTGCTCTGTCTAGGGTACTCACCTGCTCTGTCTAGGTCTACCTGTTCTCCTGCTCTGTCTAGGTCTACCTGTTCTCACCTGCTCTGTCTAGGTCTACCTGTACTCACCTGCTCTGTCTAGGTCTACCTGTACTCACCTGCTCTGTCTAGGTCTACCTGTACTCACCTGCTCTGTCTAGGTCTACCTATACTCACCTGCTCTGTCTAGGTCTACCTGTACTCACCTGCTCTGTCTAGGTCTACCTGTACTCACCTGCTCTGTCTAGGTCTACCTATACTCACCTGCTCTGTCTAGGTCTACCTGTACTCACCTGCTCTGTCTATGTCTACCTGTACTCACCTGCTCTGTCTAGGTCTACCTGTACTCACCTGCTCTGTCTGTCTACCTGTATCACCTGCTCTACCTGTACTCACCTGCTCTCTGTCTACCTATACTCACCTGCTCTGTCTAGGTCTACCTGTACTCACCTGCTCTGTCTCAGGTCTATGTCTACCTGTACTCACCTGCTCTGTCTATGTCTACCTGTACTCACCTGCTCTGTCTCTGCTCTGTCTAGGTCTACCTACCTGCTCTGTCGAGGTCTACCTATACTCACCTGCTCTGTCTATGTCTACCTGTACTACTGCTCTGTCTATGTCTACCTATACTCACCTGCTCTCACCTGCTCTGTCTAGGTCTACCTATACTCACCTGCTCTGTCTAGGTCTACCTGTACTCACCTGCTCTGTCTAGGTCTACCTGTACTCACCTGCTCTGTCTAGGTCTACCTGTACTCACCTGCTCTGTCTAGGTCTACCTGTACTCACCTGCCTGTACGGTCTACCTGTACTCACCTGCTCTGTCTAGGTCTACCTGTACTCACCTGCTCTGTCTAGGTCTACCTGTACTCACCTGCTCTGTCTAGGTCTACCTGTACTCACCTGCTCTGTCTAGGTCTACCTATACTCACCTGCTCTGTCTAGGTCTACCTGTTCTCACCTGCTCTGTCTAGGTCTACCTGTTCTCACCTGCTCTGTCTAGGTCTACTCTGTATACCTGTACTCACCTGCTCTGTCTATGTCTACCTGTACTCACCTGCTCTGTCTAGGTCTACCTGTACTCACCTGCTCTGTCTAGGTCTACCTGTACTCACCTGCTCTGTCTAGGTCTACCTGTACTCACCTGCTCTGTCTAGGTCTACCTACTCACCTGCTCTGTCTGTCTACCTGTACTCACCTGCTCTGTCTATGTCTACCTGTACTCACCTGCTCTGTCTCACCTGCTCTGTCTACCTGTACTCACCTGCTCTGTCTAGGTCTAGTACTCACCTGCTTTGTCTAGGTCTATACTCACCTGCTCTGTCTAGGTCTACCTGTACTCACCTGCTCTGTCTAGGTCTACCTGTACTCATCTGCTCTGTCTAGGTCTACCTGTACTCATCTGCTCTGTCTAGGTCTACCTGTACTCATCTGCTCTGTCTAGGTCTACCTGTACTCATCTGCTCTGTCTAGGTCTACCTGTACTCACCTGCTCTGTCTAGGTCTACCTGTACTCACCTGCTCTGTCTAGGTCTACCTGTACTCACCTGCTCTGTCTAGGTCTACCTGTACTCACCTGCTCTGTCTACCTGGTCTACCTGTACTCACCTGCTCTGTCTAGGTCTACCTGTACTCACCTGCTCTGTCTAGGTCTACCTGTCTCACCTGCTTTGTCTAGGTCTACCTGTACTCACCTGCTCTGTCTAGGTCTACCTGTACTCACCTGCTCTGTCTAGGTCTACCTGTACTCACCTGCTCTGTCTAGGTCTACCTGTACTCACCTGCTCTGTCTAGGTCTACCTGTCTCACCTGCTCTGTCTAGGTCTACCTGTACTCACCTGCTCTGTCTAGGTCTACCTGTACTCAACTGCTCTGTCTAGGTCCTGTACTCACCTGCTCTGTCTAGGTCTACCTGTTCTCACCTGCTCTGTCTAGGTCTACCTGTACTCACCTGCTCTGTCTGTCTACCTATACTCACCTGCTCTGTCTAGGTCTACCTGTACTCACCTGCTCTGTCTAGGTCTACCTGTACTCACCTGCTCTGTCTAGGTCTACCTGTACTCACCTGCTCTGTCTAGGTCTACCTGTACTCACCTGCTCTGTCCTGTACTCACTCTGTCTAGGTCTACCTGTACTCACCTGCTCTGTCTAGGTCTACCTGTACTCACCTGCTCTGTCTAGGTCTACCTGTACTCACCTGCTCTGTCTAGGTCTCACCTGTACTAGGTCTACCTGTTCTCACCTGCTCTGTCTAGGTCTACCTGTACTCACCTGCTCTGTCTAGGTCTACCTGTACTCACCTGCTCTGTCTAGGTCTACTCACCTGCTCTGTCTAGGTCTACCTGTACTCACCTGCTCTCTGTCTCACCTGCTCTGTCTAGGTCTACCTGTACTCACCTGCTCTGTCTGCCTACCTGTCTCACTGCTCTGTCTAGGTCTACCTGTCTCACCTGCTCTGTCAGGTCTACCTGTACTCACCTGCTCTGTCTAGGTCTACCTGTACTCACCTGCTCTGTCTAGGTCTACCTGTACTCACCTGCTCTGTCTAGGTCTACCTGTACTCACCTGCTCTGTCTAGGTCTACCTGTACTCACCTAGGCTACCTGTCTAGGTCTACCTACCTGTACTCACCTGCTCTGTCTAGGTCTACCTGTACTCACCTGCTCTGTCTAGGTCTACCTGTACTCACCTGCTCTGTCTAGGTCTACCTGTACTCACCTGCTCTGTCTAGGTTTACCTGTACTCACCTGCTCTGTCTAGGTCTACCTGTACTCACCTGCTCTGTCTAGGTTTACCTGTACTCACCTGCTCTGTCTTGGTCTACCTGTACTCACCCGCTCTGTCTACCTGTACTCACCTTCTCTGTCTAGGTCTACCTGTACTCACCTGCTCTGTCTAGGTCTACCTGTACTCACCTGCTCTGTCTAGGTTTACCTGTACTCACCTGCTCTGTCTAGGTCTACCTGTACTCACCTGCTCTGTCTAGGTCTACCTGTACTCACCTGCTCTGTCTAGGTCTACCTGTACTCACCTGCTCTGTCTAGGTCTACCTGTACTCACCTGCTCTGTCTAGGTCTACCTGTACTCACCTGCTCTGTCTAGGTCTACCTGTTCTCAGGCTCTGTCTAGGTCTACCTGTACTCACCTGCTCTGTCTAGGTCTACTCTGTCTGTACTCACCTGCTCTGTCTAGGTCTACCTGTTCTCTGCTCTGTCTGTGTCTACCTCACCTGCTCTGTCTAGGTCTACCTGTACTCACCTGCTCTGTCTAGGTCTACCTGTACTCACCTGCCTGTACTCACCTGCTCTGTCTAGGTCTCTACCTGTCTAGGTACCTGTACTCACCTGCTCTGTCTAGGTCTCACCTGCTCTGTCTAGGTCTACCTGTTCTCACCTGCTCTGTCTAGGGTCTACCTGTCTACCTATACTACTCACCTGCTCTGTCTAGGTCTACCTGTACTCACCTGTCTGTCTAGGTCTCACCTGCTCTGTCTAGGTCTACCTGTACTCACCTGCTCTGTCTAGGTCTACCTGTACTCACCTGCTCTGTCTAGGTCTACCTGTACTCACCTGCTACTCCACCTGTACTCACCTGCTCTGTCTAGGTCTACCTGTTCTCACGAGGTCTGCTCTGTCTAGGTCTACCTGTACTCACCTGCTCTGTCTAGGTCTACCTGTACTCACCTGCTCTGTCTAGGTCTACCTGTACTCACCTGCTCTGTCTAGGTCTACCTGTACTCACCTGCTCTGTCTAGGTCTACCTGTACTCACCTGCTCTGTCTAGGTCTACCTGTACTCACCTGCTCTGTCTAGGTCTACCTGTACTCACCTGCTCTGTCTAGGTCTACCTGTACTCACCTGCTCTGTCTAGGTCTACCTGTACTCACCTGTACTCTGTCTAGGTCTACCTGTCTAGGTCTACCTGTACTCACCTGCTCTGTCTAGGTCTACCTGTTCTCACCTGCTCTGTCTAGGTCTACCTGTACTCACCTGCTCTGTCTAGGTCTACCTGTACTCACCTGCTCTGTCTAGGTCTACCTGTACTCACCTGCTCTGTCTAGGTCTACCTGTACTCACCTGCTCTGTCTAGGTCTACACCTGCTCTGTCTAGGTCTACCTGTTCTCACCTGCTCTGTCTAGGTCTACCTATACTCACCTGCTCTGTCTAGGTCTACCTGTTCTCACCTGCTCTGTCTAGGTCTACCTATACTCACCTGCTCTGTCTAGGTCTACCTGTTCTCACCTGCTCTGTCTAGGTCTACCTGTACTCACCTGCTCTGTCTAGGTCTACCTATACTCACCTGCTCTGTCTAGGTCTACCTGTACTCACCTGCTCTGTCTAGGTCTACCTATACTCACCTGCTCTGTCTAGGTCTACCTGTACTCACCTGCTCTGTCTATGTCTACCTGTACTCACCTGCTCTGTCTAGGTCTACCTGTACTCACCTGCTCTGTCTAGGTCTACCTGTACTCACCTGCTCTGTCTAGGTCTACCTATACTCACCTGCTCTAGGTCTACCTGTACTCACCTGCTCTGTCTAGGTCTACCTATACTCACCTGCTCTGTCTAGGTCTACCTGTACTCACCTGCTCTGTCTAGGTCTACCTGTACTCACCTGCTCTGTCTAGGTCTACCTGTACTCACCTGCTCTGTCTAGGTCTACCTGTACTCACCTGCTCTGTCTAGGTCTACCTGTACTCACCTGCTCTGTCTCTACCTGTACTCACCTGCTCTGTCTAGGTCTACCTGTACTCACCTGCTCTGTCTAGGTCTACCTGTACTCACCTGCTCTGTCTAGGTCTACCTACTCACCTGCTCTACTAGGTCTACCTATACTCACCTGCTCTGTCTAGGTCTACCTGTACTCACCTGCTCTGTCTAGGTCTACCTATACTCACCTGCTCTGTCTAGGTCTACCTATACTCACCTGCTCTGTCTAGGTCTACCTGTCTCACCTGCTCTGTCTAGGTCTACCTGTATACTCACCTGCTCTGTCTAGGTCTACCTGTTCTCACCTGCTCTGTCTAGGTCTACCTGTACTCACCTGCTCTGTCTAGGTCTACCTGTACTCACCTGCTCTGTCTAGGTCTACCTGTACTCACCTGCTCTGTCTAGGTCTACCTGTACTCACCTGCTCTGTCTAGGTCTACCTGTACTCACCTGCTCTGTCTAGGTCTACCTGTACTCACCTGCTCTGTCTAGGTCTACCTGTACTCACCTGCTCTGTCTAGGTCTACCTGTCTACCTGCTCTGTCTAGGTCTACCTGTACTCACCTGCTCTGTCTAGGTCTACCTGTCTCACCTGCTCTGTCTCGGTCTACCTGTACTCACCTGCTCTGTCTAGGTCTACCTGTCTCACCTGCTCTGTCTAGGTCTACCTGTACTCACCTGCTCTGTCTAGGTCTACCTGTACTCACCTGCTCTGTCTAGGTCTACCTGTACTCACCTGCTCTGTCTAGGTCTACCTGTACTCACCTGCTCTGTCCAGGTCTACCTGTACTCACCTGCTCTGTCTAGGTCTACCTGTACTCACCTGCTCTGTCTAGGTCTACCTGTACTCACCTGCTCTGTCTAGGTCTACCTGTACTCACCTGCTCTGTCTAGGTTTACCTGTACTCACCTGCTCTGTCTAGGTCTACCTGTACTCACCTGCTCTGTCTAGGTCTACCTGTACTCACCTGCTCTGTCTAGGTCTACCTGTACTCACCTGCTCTGTCTAGGTCTACCTGTACTCACCCGCTCTGTCTACCTGTACTCACCTGCTCTGTCTAGGTCTACCTGTACTCACCTGCTCTGTCTAGGTCTACCTGTACTCACCTGCTCTGTCTAGGTCTACCTGTCTCACCTGCTCTGTCTAGGTCTACCTGTCTCACCTGCTCTGTCTAGGTCTACCTGTCTACTACCACCTGCTCTGTCTAGGTCTACCTGTACTCACCTGCTCTGTCTAGGTCTACCTGTACTCACCTGCTCTGTCTAGGTCTACCTGTCACCTGCTCTGTCTAGGTCTACCTGTACTCACCTGCTCTGTCTAGGTCTACCTATACTCACCTGCTCTGTCTAGGTCTACCTGTTCTCACCTGTCTGTCTAGGTCTACCTATACTCACCTGCTCTGTCTACTCACCTGTACTCACCTGCTCTGTCTAGGTCTACCTGTACTCACCTGCTCTGTCTAGGTCTACCTGTACTCACCTGCTCTGTCTAGGTCTACCTGTACTCACTGCTCTGTCTAGGTCTACCTGTACTCACCTGCTCTGTCTAGGTCTACCTGTACTCACCTGCTCTGTCTAGGTCTACCTGTACTCACCTGCTCTGTCTAGGTCTACCTGTACTCACCTGCTCTGTCTAGGTCTACCTGTACTCACCTGCTCTGTCTAGGTCTACCTATACTGCCTACCTGTCTATCTACCACCTGCTCTGTCTAGGTCTACCTGTTCTCACCTGCTCTGTCTAGGTCTACCTGTACTCACCTGCTCTGTCTAGGTCTACCTGTCACTCACCTGCTCTGTCTACCTCTCACCTGGTCTACCTGTACTCACCTGCTCTGTCTAGGTCTACCTGTACTCACCTGCTCTGTCTAGGTCTACCTGTACTCACCTGCTCTGTCTAGGTCTACCTGTACTCACCTGCTCTGTCTAGGTCTACCTACTCACCTGCTCTGTCTAGGTCTACCTGTACTCACCTGCTCTGTCTAGGTCTACCTGTACTCACCTGCTCTGTCTAGGTCTACCTGTACTCACCTGCTCTGTCTAGGTCTACCTGTACTCACCTGCTCTGTCTAGGTCTACCTGTACTCACCTGCTCTGTCTAGGTCTACCTATCTACCTGCTCTGTCTGTACTCACCTGCTCTGTCTAGGTCTACCTGTACTCACCTGTCTAGGTCTACCTGTCTCACCTGCTCTGTCTAGGTCTACCTGTACTCACCTGCTCTGTCTAGGTCTACCTGTACTCACCTGCTCTGTCGAGGTCTACCTGTACTCACCTGCTCTGTCTAGGTCTACCTGTACTCACCTGCTCTGTCTGTCTAGGTCTAGGTCTACCTGTACTCACCTGCTCTGTCTAGGTCTACCTGTACTCACCTGCTCTGTCTAGGTCTACCTGTACTCACCTGCTCCTGTCTACCTACTCACCTGCTCTGTCTAGGTCTACCTGTACTCACCTGCTCTGTCTAGGTCTACCTGTACTCACCTGCTCTGTCTAGGTCTACCTGTACTCACCTGCTCTGTCTAGGTCTACCTGTACTCACCTGCTCTGTCTAGGTCTACCTGTACTCACCTGCTCTGTCTAGGTCTACCTGTACTCACCTGCTCTGTCTAGGTCTACCTGTACTCACCTGCTCCTAGGTCTCTGTCTAGGTCTACCTGTACTCACCTGCTCTGTCTAGGTCTACCTATACTCACCTGCTCTGTCTATGTCTACCTGTCTCACCTGCTCTGTCTGTACTCACCTGCTCTGTCTAGGTCTACCTGTACTCACCTGCTCTGTCTAGGTCTACCTGTACTCACCTGCTCTGTCTAGGTCTACCTGTACTCACCTGCTCTGTCTAGGTCTACCTGCTGCTCTGTCTAGGTCTACCTGTACTCACCTGCTCTGTCTAGGTCTACCTGTACTCACCTGCTCTGTCTAGGTCTACCTATACTCACCTGCTCTGTCTAGGTCTACCTGTCTCACCTGCTCTGTCTAGGTCTACCTGTACTCACCTGCTCTGTCTAGGTACTCACCTGCTCTGTCTGTCTACTCACCTGCTCTGTCTAGGTCTACCTATACTCACCTGCTCTGTCTAGGTCTACCTGTACTCACCTGCTCTGTCTAGGTCTACCTGTACTCACCTGCTCTGTCTAGGTCTACCTGTACTCACCTGCTCTGTCTAGGTCTACCTGTACTCACCTGCTCTGTCTAGGTCTACCTATACTCACCTGCTCTGTCTAGGTCTACCTGTACTCACCTGCTCTGTCTAGGTCTACCTGTACTCACCTGCTCTGTCTATGTCTACCTGTACTCACCTGCTCTGTCTAGGTCTACCTGTACTCACCTGCTCTGTCTAGGTCTACCTGTACTCACCTGCTCTGTCTAGGTCTACCTGTACTCACCTGCTCTGTCTAGGTCTACCTGTACTCACCTGCTCTGTCTAGGTCTACCTGCTCTGTCTAGGTCTACCTGTACTCACCTGCTCTGTCTAGGTCTACCTGCTCTGTCCTGTACTCACCTGCTCTGTCTAGGTCTACCTGTACTCACCTGCTCTGTCTAGTCTACCTATACTCACCTGCTCTGTCTAGGTCTACCTGTACTCACCTGCTCTGTCTAGGTCTACCTGTACTCACCTGCTCTGTCTAGGGTCTCACCTGCTCTGTCTAGGTCTACCTATACTCACCTGCTCTGTCTAGGTCTACCTGTACTCACCTGCTCTGTCTAGGTCTACCTGTACTCACCTGCTCTGTCTAGGTCTACCTGTACTCACCTGCTCTGTCTAGGTCTACCTGTACTCACCTGCTCTGTCTAGGTCTACCTGTACTCACCTGCTCTGTCTAGGTCTACCTGTACTCACCTGCTCTGTCTAGGTCTACCTGTACTCACCTGCTCTGTCTAGGTCTACCTGTACTCACCTGCTCTGTCTAGGTCTACCTGTACTCACCTGCTCTGTCTAGGTCTACCTGTACTCACCTGCCTGTCTACCTGTACTCACCTGCTCTGGTCTACCTGTACTCACCTGCTCTGTCTAGGTCTACCTGTTCTCACCTGCTCTGTCTAGGTCTACCTGTACTCACCTGCTCTGTCTAGGTCTACCTGTACTCACCTGCTCTGTCTAGGTCTACCTGTACTCACCTGCTCTGTCTAGGTCTACCTGTACTCACCTGCTCTGTCTAGGTCTACCTGTACTCACCTGCTCTGTCTAGGTCTACCTGTACTCACCTGCTCTGTCTAGGTCTACCTGTACTCACCTGCTCTGTCTAGGTCTACCTGTCTCACTGCTCTGTCTAGGTCTACTCACCTGCTCTGTCTAGGTCTACCTGTACTCACCTGCTCTGTCTAGGTCTACCTGTACTCACCTGCTCTGTCTAGGTCTACCTGTACTCACCTGCTCTGTCTAGGTCTACCTGTACTCACCTGCTCTGTCTAGGTCTACCTGTACTCACCTGCTCTGTCTAGGTCTACCTGTACTCACCTGCTCTGTCTAGGTCTACCTGTACTCACCTGCTCTGTCTAGGTCTACCTGTACTCACCTGCTCTGTCTAGGTCTCACCTAGGTCTACCTGTACTCACCTGCTCTGTCTAGGTCTACCTGTCTCACCTGCTCTAGGTCTACCTGTTCTCACCTGCTCTGTCTAGGTCTACCTATACTCACCTGCTCTGTCTAGGTCTACCTGTACTCACCTGCTCTGTCTAGGTCTACCTGTACTCACCTGCTCTGTCTAGGTCTACCTGTACTCACCTGCTCTGTCTAGGTCTACCTGTACTCACCTGCTCTGTCTAGGTCTACCTGTACTCACCTGCTCTGTCTAGGTCTACCTGTACTCACCTGCTCTGTCTAGGTCTACCTGTACTCACCTGCTCTGTCTAGGTCTACCTGTACTCACCTGCTCTGTCTAGGTCTACCTGTACTCACCTGCTCTGTCTAGGTCTACCTGTACTCACCTGCTCTGTCTAGGTCTACCTGTACTCACCTGCTCTGTCTAGGTCTACCTGTACTCACCTGCTCTGTCTAGGTCTACCTGTACTCACCTGCTCTGTCTAGGTCTACCTGTACTCACCTGCTCTGTCTAGGTCTACCTGTACTCACCTGCTCTGTCTAGGTCTACCTGTACTCACCTGCTCTGTCTAGGTCTACCTGTACTCACCTGCTCTGTCTAGGTCTCACCTGCTCTGTCTAGGTCTACCTCACCTGTCTACCTGTCTATAGGTCTACCTGTACTCACCTGCTCTGTCTGTCTACCTGTACTCACCTGCTCTGTCTAGGTCTACCTGTACTCACCTGCTCTGTCTAGGTCTACCTGTACTCACCTGCTCTGTCTAGGTCTACCTGTACTCACCTGCTCTGTCTAGGTCTACCTGTACTCACCTGCTCTGTCTAGGTCTACCTCTACCTGTACTCACCTGCTCTGTCTAGGTCTACCTGTACTCACCTGCTCTGTCTAGGTCTACCTGTACTCACCTGCTCTGTCTAGGTCTACCTGTACTCACCTGCTCTGTCTAGGTCTACCTGTACTCACCTGCTCTGTCTAGGTCTACCTGTACTCACCTGCTCTGTCTACCTGTTCTCACCTACCTGTCTACCTCACCTGCTCTGTCTAGGTCTACCTGTACTCACCTGCTCTGTCTAGGTCTACCTGTACTCACCTGCTCTGTCTAGGTCTACCTGTACTCACCTGCTCTGTCTAGGTCTACCTGTACTCACCTGCTCTGTACTCACCTAGGTCTACCTGTACTCACCTGCTCTGTCTAGGTCTACCTGTACTCACCTGCTCTGTCTAGGTCTACCTGTACTCACCTGCTCTGTCTAGGTCTACCTGTACTCACCTGCTCTGTCTAGGTCTACCTGTACTCACCTGCTCTGTCTAGGTCTACCTGTACTCACCTGCTCTGTCTAGGTCTACCTGTACTCACCTGCTCTGTCTAGGTCTACCTGTACTCACCTGCTCTGTCTAGGTCTACCTGTACTCACCTGCTCTGTCTAGGTCTACCTGTACTCACCTGCTCTGTCTAGGTCTACCTGTACTCACCTGCTCTAGGTCTACCTGTCTAGGTCTACCTGTACTCATCTGCTCTGTTTAGATCTACCTGTACTCACCTGCTCTGTCTAGGTCTACCTGTACTCATCTGCTCTGTTTAGGTCTACCTGTACTCACCTGCTCTGTCTAGGTCTACCTGTACTCATCTGCTCTGTTTAGATCTACCTGTACTCACCTGCTCTGTCTAGGTCTACCTGTACTCATCTGCTCTGTTTAGATCTACCTGTACTCACCTGCTCTGTCTAGGTCTACCTGTACTCACCTGCTCTGTCTATGTCTACCTGTACTCACCTGCTCTGTCTAGGTCTCCTGTACTCACCTGTACCACTCACCTGCTCTGTCTAGGTCTACCTGTACTCACCTGCTCTGTCTAGGTCTACCTGTACTCACCTGCTCTGTCTAGGTCTACCTGTACTCACCTGCTCTGTCTAGGTCTACCTATACTCACCTGCTCTGTCTAGGTCTACCTGTACTCACCTGCTCTGTCTAGGTCTACCTGTACTCACCTGCTCTGTCTAGGTCTACCTGTACTACTCACCTGCTCTGTCTAGGTCTACCTGTACTCACCTGCTCACCTGCTCTGTCTAGGTCTACCTGTACTCACCTGCTCTGTCTAGGTCTACCTGTACTCACCTGCTCTGTCTAGGTCTACCTGTACTCACCTGCTCTGTCTAGGTCTACCTGTACTCACCTGCTCTGTCTAGGTCTACCTGTACTCACCTGCTCTGTCTAGGTCTACCTGTACTCACCTGCTCTGTCTAGGTCTACCTGTACTCACCTGCTCTGTCTAGGTCTACCTGTACTCACCTGCTCTGTCTATGTCTACCTGTACTCACCTGCTCTGTCTAGGTCTACCTGTACTCACCTGCTCTGTCTAGGTCTACCTGTACTCACCTGCTCTGTCTAGGTCTACCTGTACTCACCTGCTCTGTCTAGGTCTACCTGTTCTCACCTGCTCTGTCTAGGTCTACCTGTACTCACCTGCTCTGTCTAGGTCTACCTGTACTCACCTGCTCTGTCTAGGTCTACCTGTACTCACCTGCTCTGTCTAGGTCTACCTGTACTCACCTGCTCTGTCTAGGTCTACCTGTTCTCACCTGCTCTGTCTAGGTCTCTCACCTGCTCTGTCTAGGTCTACCTGTACTCACCTGCTCTACTCACCTGCTCTGTCTAGTCTACCTGTCTACCTGCTCTGTCCTACCTGTACTCACCTGCTCTGTCTAGGTCTACCTGTACTCACCTGCTCTGTCTAGGTCTACTCAGCTCTGTCTAGGTCTACCTGTACTCACCTGCTCTGTCTAGGTCTACCTGTTCTCACCTGCTCTGTCTAGGTCTACCTGTACTCACCTGCTCTGTCTAGGTCTACCTGTACTCACCTGCTCTGTCTAGGTCTACCTGTACTCACCTGCTCTGTCTAGGTCTACCTGTACTCACCTGCTCTGTCTAGGTCTACCTGTACTCACCTGCTCTGTCTAGGTCTACCTGTACTCACCTGCTCTGTCTAGGTCTACCTGTACTCACCTGCTCTGTCTAGGTCTACCTGTACTCACCTGCTCTGTCTAGGTCTACCTGTACTCACCTGCTCTGTCTAGGTCTACCTGTACTCACCTGCTCTGTCTAGGTCTACCTGTACTCACCTGCTCTGTCTAGGTCTACCTGTACTCACCTGCTCTGTCTAGGTCTACCTGTACTCACCTGCTCTGTCTAGGTCTACCTGTACTCACCTGCTCTGTCTAGGTCTACCTGTACTCACCTGCTCTGTCTAGGTCTCACCTGTACTCACCTGCTCTGTCTAGGTCTACCTGTACTCACCTGCTCTGTCTAGGTCTACCTGTACTCACCTGCTCTGTCTAGGTCTACCTGTACTCACCTGTCTACCTACTCACCTCTGTCTGTACTCAGGTCTACCTGTACTCACCTGCTCTGTCTAGGTCTACCTGTACTCACCTGCTCTGTCTAGGTCTACCTGTACTCACTCACCTGCTCTGTCTAGGTCTACCTGTTCTCACCTGCTCTGTCTAGGTCTACCTGTACTCACCTGCTCTGTCTAGGTCTACCTGTACTCACCTGCTCTGTCTAGGTCTACCTGTACTCACCTGCTCTGTCTAGGTCTACCTGTATTCACCTGCTCTGTCTAGGTCTACCTGTACTCACCTGCTCTCTGTACTCACCTGCTCTGTCTAGGTCTACCTGTACTCACTCACCTGCTCTGTCTAGGTCTACCTGTACTCACCTGCTCTGTCTAGGTCTACCTGTACTCACCTGCTCTGTCTAGGTCTACCTGTACTCACCTGCTCTGTCTAGGTCTACCTGTTCTCACCTGCTCTGTCTAGGTCTACCTGTACTCACCTGCTCTGTCTAGATCTACCTGTACTCACCTGCTCTGTCTAGGTCTACCTGTTCTCACCTGCTCTGTCTAGGTCTACCTGTACTCACCTGCTCTGTCTAGGCCTAGGTCAACAGTTTGACTCTAGATTACACCTTTCTATACATACTTTACATTGTTTGAGAGATTATATCACTATAATCCAAGCGTTCCGGAAGTTTCTTTCATTTCAGCGCATCTCATTTCTAAACATTCCAACTCTATGAAATGATAACTTTTAATTTTTTTTTAAGATTCCACCAAAAATCAACAGAAAGTTCTCTCACATTCTTCTCTTCCTTGTGATTTAAGCGTTGAGACGATGCATAAAATTAAGCTGTAAACTTCTTATAGATGCAACAAAATACAATGTGTTGAGTCTCCATTCAGCCATTACCGGAGTGTGATTGACAGGTCATTTGAAAACATTTCCTCAGTCGTAACATGACCTGGAAAAGCGACACAAGCGAATATACGGAAGTTCAGAGAAGACATATAAATAAATACAAAAAAAAGTCCCTCGTCTTGTCGATCACAACATATTTTTATTTTTCTTTCTTAAACAGAAGTTGTTTTTGTTGTTGTTGTGGAGATCGCCAGATAAACTCTATAAATAGGGGCTTGGTGAAGATAGATTGACAGTATGGCTGAGGCGGCCGAGCCCACGGAGGATCAGCTCATCCATTTTTTATTTGGGTCAGGGTCTGGGATTAACCCAGATAGAAATTGCATTATGTCTGTCTGTTATAGAGGGCTTCCTGTTTTGGCTCCAATCCAATTTGCTATTCTACTTTTAAACGGGTTGAATGTGGAATGGTCAGTGCAATAAAATATAACATTGAGTTCCTGTGGTTGCACACTACCAATGAAAGTTGACCAAAGTTTACCAGACTACCATTAAAAGTTTATTTTAAATCTCTGTAATAGTTTTAATAAGGAGGTTCTGTCAATTAGAAGCAAAACACATTCACAATCAACAGTTAACTAGTAGTACATCAAAATAAAAACTAGTAAAACAGGTGAAATGTTATGGTTTATAAATACTCCCAACCATTCATGAAGACTACAGTTTATTTGTTATTTCAGCCACAAATGGTGGGCAAAATGTGAGGCTGCTGAGGGGAGGACGGCTCATAATAATGTCTGGAACAGAGTGGATGGAATGGCATCAAACACATAGAAATAATGAGTTCCCCTTCCACCCATTCCGCTCCAGACATTACCACGAGCTCATCCTCCCTAAAGAGTCGCAGGACTAAAATTAAAGAGTCGCAGGACTAGAATGAGAGTCGCAGGACTAGAATGAAAGAGTCGCAGGACTAGAATGAAAGAGTCGCAGGACTAGAATGAAAGAGTCGCAGGACTAAAATGAAAGAGTCGCAGGACTAGAATGAAAGAGTCGCAGGACTAGAATGAAAGAGTCGCAGGACTAGAATGAAAGAGTCGCAGGACTAAAATGAAAGAGTCGCAGGACTAGAATGAAAGAGTCGCAGGACTAGAATGAAAGAGTCGCAGGACTAGAATGAAAGAGTCGCAGGACTAAAATGAAAGAGTCGCAGGACTAGAATGAGAGTCGCAGGACTAGAATGAGAGTCGCAGGACTAGAATGAAAGAGTCGCAGGACTAAAATGAAAGAGTCGCAGGACTAGAATGAAAGAGTTGCAGGACTAGAATGAAAGAGTCGCAGGACTAGAATGAAAGAGTCGCAGGACTAGAATGAAAGAGTTGCAGGACTAAAATGAAAGAGTCGCAGGACTAAAATGAAAGAGTCGCAGGACTAGAATGAGTCGCAGGACTAGAATGAAAGAGTCGCAGGACTAGAATGAAAGAGTCGCAGGACTAGAATGAAAGAGTCGCAGGACTAGAATGAAAGAGTCGCAGGACTAAAATGAAAGAGTCGCAGGACTAGAATGAAAGAGTCGCAGGACTAGAATGAAAGAGTCGCAGGACTAGAATGAAAGAGTCGCAGGACTAGAATGAAAGAGTCGCAGGACTAGAATGAAAGAGTCGCAGGACTAAAATTAAAGAGTCGCAGGACTAAAATGAAAGAGTCGCAGGACTAGAATGAAAGAGTCGCAGGACTAGAATGAAAGAGTCGCAGGACTAGAATGAAAGAGTCGCAGGACTAGAATGAAAGAGTCGCAGGACTAGAATGAAAGAGTCGCAGGACTAAAATGAAAGAGTCGCAGGACTAGAATGAAAGAGTCGCAGGACTAGAATGAAAGAGTCGCAGGACTAGAATGAAAGAGTCGCAGGACTAGAATGAAAGAGTCGCAGGACTAGAATGAAAGAGTCGCAGGACTAGAATGAAAGAGTCGCAGGACTAGAATGAAAGAGTCGCAGGACTAGAATGAAAGAGTCGCAGGACTAGAAATAAAGAGTCGCAGGACTAAAATGAAAGAGTCGCAGGACTAGAATGAAAGAGTCGCAGGACTAGAATGAAAGAGTCGCAGGACTAAAATGAAAGAGTCGCAGGACTAAAATGAAAGAGTCGCAGGACTAGAATGAAAGAGTTGCAGGACTAGAATGAAAGAGTCGCAGGACTAGAATGAAAGAGTCGCAGGACTAGAATGAAAGAGTCGCAGGACTAAAATGAAAATGAAAGAGTCGCAGGACTAAAATGAAAGAGTCGCAGGACTAGAATGAGTCGCAGGACTAGAATGAAAGAGTCGCAGGACTAGAATGAAAGAGTCGCAGGACTAGAATGAAAGAGTCGCAGGACTAGAATGAAAGAGTCGCAGGACTAGAATGAAAGAGTCGCAGGACTAGAATGAAAGAGTCGCAGGACTAGAATGAAAGAGTCGCAGGACTAGAATGAAAGAGTCGCAGGACTAGAATGAAAGAGTCGCAGGACTAGAATGAAAGAGTCGCAGGACTAGAATGAAAGAGTCGCAGGACTAGAATGAAAGAGTCGCAGGACTAGAATAGAGGACTGAAAAGAGTCGCAGGACTAGAATGAAAGAGTCGCAGGACTAGAATGAAAGAGTCGCAGGACTAAAATGAAAGAGTCGCAGGACTAAAATGAAAGAGTCGCAGGACTAGAATGAAAGAGTCGCAGGACTAGAATGAAAGAGTCGCAGGACTAGAATGAAAGAGTCGCAGGACTAGAATGAAAGAGTCGCAGGACTAGAATGAAAGAGTCGCAGGACTAGAATGAAAGAGTCGCAGGACTAGAATGAAAGAGTCGCAGGACTAGAATGAAAGAGTCGCAGGACTAGAATGAAAGAGTCGCAGGACTAAAATGAAAGAGTCGCAGGACTAGAATGAAAGAGTCGCAGGACTAGAATGAAAGAGTCGCAGGACTAGAATGAAAGAGTCGCAGGACTAGAATGAAAGAGTCGCAGGACTAGAATGAAAGAGTCGCAGGACTAAAATGAAAGAGTCGCAGGACTAGAATGAAAGAGTCGCAGGACTAGAATGAAAGAGTCGCAGGACTAGAATGAAAGAAGGACTAGAATCGCAGGACTAGAATGAAAGAGTCGCAGGACTAGAATGAAAGAGTCAGGACTAGAATGAAAGAGTCGCAGGACTAGAATGAAAGAGTCGCAGGACTAGAATGAAAGAGTCGCAGGACTAGAATGAAAGAGTCGCAGGACTAAAATGAAAGAGTCGCAGGACTAAAATGAAAGAGTCGCAGGACTAGAATGAGTCGCAGGACTAGAATGAGTCGCAGGACTAGAATGAAAGAGTCGCAGGACTAGAATGAAAGAGTCGCAGGACTAGAATGAAAGAGTCGCAGGACTAGAATGAAAGAGTCGCAGGACTAAAATGAAAGAGTCGCAGGACTAAAATGAAAGAGTCGCAGGACTAAAATGAAAGAGTCGCAGGACTAAAATGAAAGAGTCGCAGGACTAGAATGAAAGAGTCGCAGGACTAAAATGAAAGAGTCGCAGGACTAGAATGAAAGAGTCGCAGGACTAGAATGAAAGAGTCGCAGGACTAGAATGAAAGAGTCGCAGGACTAAAATGAAAGAGTCGCAGGACTAGAATGAAAGAGTCGCAGGACTAGAATGAAAGAGTCGCAGGACTAGAATGAAAGAGTCGCAGGACTAGAATGAAAGAGTCGCAGGACTAGAATGAAAGAGTCGCAGGACTAGAATGAAAGAGTCGCAGGACTAGAAATAAAGAGTCGCAGGACTAAAATGAAAGAGTCGCAGGACTAAAATGAAAGAGTCGCAGGACTAGAATGAAAGAGTCGCAGGACTAGAATGAAAGAGTCGCAGGACTAGAATGAAAGAGTCGCAGGACTAAAATGAAAGAGTCGCAGGACTAGAATGAGAGTCGCAGGACTAGAATGAAAGAGTCAGGCTAAAAGGACTAAAATGAAAGAGTCGCAGGACTAGAATGAAAGAGTCGCAGGACTAGAATGAAAGAGTCGCAGGACTAAAATGAAAGAGTCGCAGGACTAGAATGAGAGTCGCAGGACTAGAATGAAAGAGTCGCAGGACTAGAATGAAAGAGTCGCAGGACTAGAATGAAAGAGTCGCAGGACTAAAATGAAAGAGTCGCAGGACTAAAATGAAAGAGTCGCAGGACTAAAATGAAAGAGTCGCAGGACTAGAATGAAAGAGTCGCAGGACTAAAATGAAAGAGTCGCAGGACTAGAATGAAAGAGTCGCAGGACTAGAATGAAAGAGTCGCAGGACTAGAATGAAAGAGTCGCAGGACTAAAATGAAAGAGTCGCAGGACTAGAATGAAAGAGTCGCAGGACTAGAATGAAAGAGTCGCAGGACTAGAATGAAAGAGTCGCAGGACTAGAATGAAAGAGTCGCAGGACTAGAATGAAAGAGTCGCAGGACTAGAATGAAAGAGTCGCAGGACTAGAATGAAAGAGTCGCAGGACTAGAAATAAAGAGTCGCAGGACTAAAATGAAAGAGTCGCAGGACTAAAATGAAAGAGTCGCAGGACTAGAATGAAAGAGTCGCAGGACTAGAATGAAAGAGTCGCAGGACTAAAATGAAAGAGTCGCAGGACTAGAATGAAAGAGTCGCAGGACTAGAATGAAAGAGTCGCAGGACTAAAATGAAAGAGTCGCAGGACTAGAATGAGAGTCGCAGGACTAGAATGAAAGAGTCGCAGGACTAAAATGAAAGAGTCGCAGGACTAGAATGAAAGAGTTGCAGGACTAGAATGAAAGAGTCGCAGGACTAGAATGAAAGAGTCGCAGGACTAGAATGAAAGAGTCGCAGGACTAGAATGAAAGAGTCGCAGGACTAGAATGAAAGAGTCGCAGGACTAGAATGAAAGAGTCGCAGGACTAGAATGAAAGAGTCGCAGGACTAGAAATAAAGAGTCGCAGGACTAAAATGAAAGAGTCGCAGGACTAAAATGAAAGAGTCGCAGGACTAGAATGAAAGAGTCGCAGGACTAGAATGAAAGAGTCGCAGGACTAAAATGAAAGAGTCGCAGGACTAGAATGAAAGAGTCGCAGGACTAGAATGAAAGAGTCGCAGGACTAAAATGAAAGAGTCGCAGGACTAGAATGAGAGTCGCAGGACTAGAATGAAAGAGTCGCAGGACTAAAATGAAAGAGTCGCAGGACTAGAATGAAAGAGTTGCAGGACTAGAATGAAAGAGTCGCAGGACTAGAATGAAAGAGTCGCAGGACTAGAATGAAAGAGTCGCAGGACTAGAATGAAAGAGTCGCAGGACTAAAATGAAAGAGTCGCAGGACTAAAATGAAAGAGTCGCAGGACTAGAATGAGTCGCAGGACTAGAATGAAAGAGTCGCAGGACTAGAATGAAAGAGTCGCAGGACTAGAATGAAAGAGTCGCAGGACTAAAATTAAAGAGTCGCAGGACTAGAATGAAAGAGTCGCAGGACTAGAATGAAAGAGTCGCAGGACTAGAATGAAAGAGTCGCAGGACTAGAATGAAAGAGTCGCAGGACTAGAATGAAAGAGTCGCAGGACTAAAATTAAAGAGTCGCAGGACTAGAATGAAAGAGTCGCAGGACTAAAATGAAAGAGTCGCAGGACTAAAATGAAAGAGTCGCAGGACTAGAATGAAAGAGTCGCAGGACTAAAATGAAAGAGTCGCAGGACTAGAATGAAAGAGTCGCAGGACTAGAATGAAAGAGTCGCAGGACTAGAATGAAAGAGTCGCAGGACTAGAATGAAAGAGTCGCAGGACTAGAATGAAAGAGTCGCAGGACTAGAATGAAAGAGTCGCAGGACTAGAATGAAAGAGTCGCAGGACTAAAATGAAAGAGTCGCAGGACTAAAATTAAAGAGTCGCAGGACTAGAATGAAAGAGTCGCAGGACTAGAATGAAAGAGTCGCAGGACTAGAATGAAAGAGTCGCAGGACTAGAATGAAAGAGTCGCAGGACTAGAATGAAAGAGTCGCAGGACTAGAATGAAAGAGTCGCAGGACTAGAATGAAAGAGTCGCAGGACTAGAAATAAAGAGTCGCAGGACTAGAAATAAAGAGTCGCAGGACTAAAATGAAAGAGTCGCAGGACTAGAATGAAAGTCGCAGGACTAGAATGAAAGAGTCGCAGGACTAGAATGAAAGAGTCGCAGGACTAAAATGAAAGAGTCGCAGGACTAGAATGAAAGAGTCGCAGGACTAGAATGAAAGAGTCGCAGGACTAAAATGAAAGAGTCGCAGGACTAGAATGAAAGAGTCGCAGGACTAGAATGAAAGAGTCGCAGGACTAGAATGAAAGAGTCGCAGGACTAAAATGAAAGAGTCGCAGGACTAAAATGAAAGAGTCGCAGGACTAAAATGAAAGAGTCGCAGGACTAAAATGAAAGAGTCGCAGGACTAGAATGAAAGAGTCGCAGGACTAAAATGAAAGAGTCGCAGGACTAGAATGAAAGAGTCGCAGGACTAGAATGAAAGAGTCGCAGGACTAGAATGAAAGAGTCGCAGGACTAGAAATAAAGAGTCGCAGGACTAAAATGAAAGAGTCGCAGGACTAGAATGAAAGAGTCGCAGGACTAGAATGAAAGAGTCGCAGGACTAAAATGAAAGAGTCGCAGGACTAGAATGAAAGAGTCGCAGGACTAGAATGAAAGAGTCGCAGGACTAGAATGAAAGAGTCGCAGGACTAAAATGAAAGAGTCGCAGGACTAAAATTAAAGAGTCGCAGGACTAAAATGAAAGAGTCGCAGGACTAAAATGAAAGAGTCGCAGGACTAGAATGAAAGAGTCGCAGGACTAAAATGAAAGAGTCGCAGGACTAGAATGAAAGAGTCGCAGGACTAGAATGAAAGAGTCGCAGGACTAGAATGAAAGAGTCGCAGGACTAAAATGAAAGAGTCGCAGGACTAGAATGAAAGAGTCGCAGGACTAAAATGAAAGAGTCGCAGGACTAGAATGAAAGAGTCGCAGGACTAAAATGAAAGAGTCGCAGGACTAAAATGAAAGAGTCGCAGGACTAGAATGAAAGAGTCGCAGGACTAGAATGAAAGAGTCGCAGGACTAGAATGAAAGAGTCGCAGGACTAGAAATAAAGAGTCGCAGGACTAGAATTAAAGAGTCGCAGGACTAGAATGAAAGAGTCGCAGGACTAGAATGAAAGAGTCGCAGGACTAGAAATAAAGAGTCGCAGGACTAGAATGAAAGAGTCGCAGGACTAGAATGAAAGAGATCAATCCAGTGAGATTTAAGTGACAAGTGGGTGTTACACCAAACGCTGGAGGAAAAACTATCAGTTGTCATTACTCAAGTAAAAGTGAGTCACCCAGTAAAATACTACTTGAGTAAAAGTGAGTCACGCAGTAAAATACTACTTGAGTAAAAGTGAGTCACGCAGTAAAATATTACTTGAGTAAAAGTGAGTCACCCAGTAAAATACTACTTGAGTAAAAGTGAGTCACCCAGTAAAATACTACTCGAGTAAAAGTGAGTCACCCAGTAAAATACTACTCGAGTAAAAGTGAGTCACCCAGTAAAATACTACCTGAGTAAAAGTGAGTCACCCAGTAAAATACTACTTGAGTAAAAGTGAGTCACCCAGTAAAATACTACTTGAGTAAAAGTGAGTCACCCAGTAAAATACTACTTGAGTAAAAGTGAGTCACCCAGTAAAATACTACTTGAGTAAAAGTGAGTCACCCAGTAAAATACTACTCAAGTAAAAGTGAGTCACCCAGTAAAATACTACTCGAGTAAAAGTGAGTCACCCAGTAAAATACTACTTGAGTAAAAGTGAGTCACCCAGTAAAATACTACTCAAGTAAAAGTGAGTCACCCAGTAAAATACTACTTGAGTAAAAGTGAGTAACCCAGTAAAATACTACTTGAGTAAAAGTGTAAAAGTATTTGTTTTTTAACGTACTTAAGTATCAAAAAGTAAAAGTATAAATGATTTCAACTTCCTTATGTAATGCATCCTCAGGTGGGCGGGGCAAGCCAGTTTCGACTTAATGAGAAAGCAATAATAAAGCCACATGATTCGTAGAGCCAGTGTTCCAAGTATACATCACACTCTTGGGGGAACCCAACGTTCTATCAAGAGCTATGTGACAGTCATTTAATTAATGTGCTGACTCTTTTAGTGAAAGTGTAAAAGGGTTCACTCAAGCTTTGCCCACACAGAAAACATTTTAGTGGTGTTGTTACTCATGTGTGAGGCTCTCATTTATTCTGGGCCAAAGCCAAGCTCTCAATCCAATCAAGGAGAAGAAGGGAGGTTTACACACATCCAGAAAAGTTGAAGTACTGCCCACAAACATGGTTACAAAACAGGGATACAGTGACGGACGTGGACATTCCCTATATTTTCATTGGCTCAGCCCAATTAATTGACAGTCCTTCCTTCCTATCAAACGGTTGACCTTTTAATCTCTCTTTCTTTCTCCCCGAATCCATCTAACGATCTCGTTTGAAGAGAGTGACTGGGTGACTGAGAGCCAGTGGCGGTCAGTGCCGTTTAATATAAGGGAGGACCATTTTTTTTTCATGAGTATGGCCTTATTTATATTACAGCATATTGGATGACTGTCATTCATATACCATTCACCCAGTTCAATGTCGATACGTTTAGGCTACAATGTGATACTGTAATTGTCCCTATACCCATCATGAAGTTGCTACAACCTATGAATGAAAGTGTACAACAGAGATGCATCTAGCTAATCTAGGGTGTAGTCATTAGTCCAACAGTTGCAAACGAGAGTTTCTATTGGACAAATTCAGGTCTGTTCCGTTTGCGTCTGTACTAAGATGTGTTTTTCAACAGAATCGGTGGAATGAATACACCCCTGATCACGAGTAAACACAGAGTAAACAGAGTCACTTTCATAGCAGCCACGTTGTATTCCTTCTCAAATCATGCTCTCTCCTCCTCTCACCTCTTCCCTTTGCTTGTGGACTTCAATGCACAACACATCAGAGACAGAGAGAGAGACAGACAGAGAGACAGAGAGACAGAGACAGAGAGAGAGAGAGAGAGAGACAGAGAGACAGAGACACAGAGAGAGACAGAGAGAGAGAGAGAGAGGGTTGTTATTGTTTCAGAGAGTGAACTACTCAGATTTCCCACTGAGTTGTACTGAATGTTTCATCACCACCTGTTTCTCACTGTGACCAGTTCACACCTGCCACATCACAAACAACACTACACCTTTATCAGTTGCACTGTAGGTGGGAAAGCAGGACCTTGATAATCCTGGAGATGCACTTCACTTTAAATTATTTGTTTGTTTTGCGCAGTGCCATTTTCAACTGTGGGTTTTCCCAACGTAGTTTACATATATTAAAAAAAACATTTATTAAATTAAATCATTACAACATCTCATAGAATAGCTTGACAGGAGGCTAAGACCAATTACGGGAAGAACAAACCAGAGATGTTTGGCAACAGCAACCCTAGACGTACATGTTCCATACATTATTGCTGGAACCTAGTAGGAAGAGGACAGGTTGTATGTTTGAGTCTCTCCTGACAGATTTGGGTCTGGATTCTGAGATGATGCATTTTCTGTGACATCCTATTGAATGCTAATATTAAGGTTTGCATGGGAAGAGGAGAAAAAAACCCAAGGATATCACATATATTATATGTGAAAAATAGAATAGTTTTAAATCTGTTGATGGCTGTTGGACAGGTAGGAAAGGGAGGATGTCAGGTAGGAGAGGGAGGATGTCAGGTAGGAAAGGGAGGATGCCAGGTAGGAGAGGGAGGATGTCAGGTAGGAGAGGGAGGATGTCAGGTAGGAAAGGGAGGATGTCAGGTAGGAGAAGGATGATGCCAGGTAGGAGAGGGAGGATGCCAGGTAGGAGAGGGAGGATGTCAGGTAGGAGACGGAGGATGCCAGGTAGGAGAGGGAGGATTCCAGGTAGGAGAGGGAGGATGTCAGGTAGGAGAGGGAGGATGCAAGGGAAGAGAGGGAGGATGTCAGGTAGGAGAGGGAGGATGTCAGGTAGGAGAGGGAGGATGTCAGGTAGGAGAGGGAGGATGTCTGGTAGGAAAAGGAGGATGCCAGGTAGGAGAGGGAGGATGCAAGGGAAGATAGGGAGGATGTCAGGTAAGAACGCGAGGATGTCAGGTAGGAGAGGGAGGATGTCTGGTAGGAGAGGGAGGATGTCTGGTAGGAAAAGGAGGATGCCAGGTAGGAGAGGGAGGATGTCAGGTAGGAGAGGGAGGATGTCAGGTAGGAGAGGGAGGATGTAAGATAGGAGAGGGAGGATGTCAGGTAGGAGAGGGAGGATGTCAGGTAGGAGAGGGAGGATGTCAGGTAGGAGAGGGAGGATGTCAGGTAGGAGAGGGAGGATGTCTGGTAGGAGAAGGAGGATGTCAGGTAGGAGAGGGAGGATGTCAGGTAGGAGAGGGAGGATGTCAGGTAGGAGAGGGAGGATGTCAGGTGGGAGAGGGAGGATGTCTGGTAGGAAAAGGAGGATGCCAGGTAGGAGAGGGAGGATGTCAGGTAGGAGAGGGAGGATGTCAGGTAGGAAAGGGGGATGCCAGGTAGGAGAGGGAGGATGTCAGGTAGGAGAGGGAGGATGTCAGGTAGGAAAGGGAGGATGCCAGGTAGGAGAGGGAGGATGTCAGGTAGGAGAGGGAGGATGTCAGGTAGGAAAGGGAGGATGTCAGGTAGGAGAGGGAGGATGTCAGGTAGGAGAGGGAGGATGTCAGGTAGGAAAAGGAGGATGCCAGGTAGGAGAGGGAGGATGTCAGGTAGGAGAGGGAGGATGTCAGGTAGGAAAGGGAGGATGTCAGGTAGGAGTGGGAGGATGTCAGGTAGGAGAAGGAGGATGCCAGGTAGGAGAGGGAGGATGCCAGGTAGGAGAGGGAGGATGTCAGGTAGGAGAAGGAGGATGCCAGGTAGGAGAGGGAGGATTCCAGGTAGGAGAGGGAGGATGTCAGGTAGGAGAGGGAGGATGCCAGGTAGGAGAGGGAGGATGTCAGGTAGTAGAGGGAGGATGTCAGGTAGGAGAGGGAGGATGTCAGGTAGGAGAGGGAGGATGCAAGGGAAGATAGGGAGGATGTCAGGTAGGAGAGGGAGGATGTCAGGTAGGAGAGGGAGGATGTCTGGTAGGAAAAGGAGGATGCCAGGTAGGAGAGGGAGGATGCAAGGGAAGATAGGGAGGATGTCAGGTAAGAACGCGAGGATGTCAGGTAGGAGAGGGAGGATGTCTGGTAGGAGAGGGAGGATGTCTGGTAGGAAAAGGAGGATGCCAGGTAGGAGAGGGAGGATGTCAGGTAGGAGAGGGAGGATGTCAGGTAGGAGAGGGAGGATGTAAGATAGGAGAGGGAGGATGTCAGGTAGGAGAGGGAGGATGTCAGGTAGGAGAGGGAGGATGTCAGGTAGGAGAGGGAGGATGTCAGGTAGGAGAGGGAGGATGTCTGGTAGGAAAAGGAGGATGCCAGGTAGGAGAGGGAGGATGTCAGGTAGGAGAGGGAGGATGTCAGGTAGGAAAGGGAGGATGTCAGGTGGGAGAGGGAGGATGTCTGGTAGGAAAAGGAGGATGCCAGGTAGGAGAGGGAGGATGTCAGGTAGGAGAGGGAGGATGTCAGGTAGGAAAGGGAGGATGTCAGGTAGGAGAGGGAGGATGTTAGGTAGGAGTGGGAGGATGCCAGGTAGGAGAGGGAGGATGCCAGGTAGGAGAGGGAGGATGTCAGGTAGGAGAAGGAGGATGCCAGGTAGGAGAGGGAGGATTCCAGGTAGGAGAGGGAGGATGTCAGGTAGGAGAGGGAGGATGCCAGGTAGGAGAGGGAGGATGTCAGGTAGTAGAGGGAGGATGTCAGGTAGTAGAGGGAGTATGCCAGGTAGTAGAGGGAGGATGTCAGGTAGTGGAGGGAGGATGCTAGGTAGTAGAGGGAGGATGTCAGGTAGTAGAGGGAGGATGTCAGGTAGTGGAGGGAGGAGGTCAGGTAGTAGAGGGAGGAGGTCAGGTAGGAAAGGGAAGATGTCAGGTAGGAGAGGGAGGATGTCAGATAGGAGAAGGAGGATGTCAGGTAGGAAAGGGAAGATGTCAGGTAGGAGAGGGAGGATGTCAGGTAGGAAAGGGGGGATGCCAGGTAGGGAGGGAGGATGTCAGGTAGAGAGGGAGGATGTCAGGTAGGAAAGGGAGGATGTCAGGTAGGAGAGGGAGGATGTCAGGTAGGAGAGGGAGGATGTCAGGTAGGAAAAGGAGGATGCCAGGTAGGAGAGGGAGGATGTCAGGTAGGAGAGGGAGGATGTCAGGTAGGAAAGGGAGGATGTCAGGTAGGAGTGGGAGGATGTCAGGTAGGAGAAGGAGGATGCCAGGTAGGAGAGGGAGGATGCCAGGTAGGAGAGGGAGGATGTCAGGTAGGAGAGGGAGGATGCCAGGTAGGAGAGGGAGGATGCCAGGTAGGAGAGGGAGGATGTCAGGTAGGAGAGGGAGGATGCCAGGTAGGAGAGGGAGGATGTCAGGTAGTAGAGGGAGGATGTCAGGTAGGAGAGGGAGGATGTCAGGTAGGAGAGGGAGGATGCAAGGGAAGATAGGGAGGATGTCAGGTAGGAGGGAGGATGTCAGGTAGGAGAGGGAGGATGTCAGGTAGGAAAAGGAGGATGCCAGGTAGGAGAGGGAGGATGCAAGGGAAGATAGGGAGGATGTCAGGTAAGAAAGGGAGGATGTCAGGTAGGAGAGGGAGGATGTCTGGTAGGAGAGGGAGGATGTCTGGTAGGAAAAGGAGGATGCCAGGTAGGAGAGGGAGGATGTCAGGTAGGAGAGGGAGGATGTCAGGTAGGAGAGGGAGGATGTAAGGTAGGAGAGGGAGGATGTCAGGTAGGAGAGGGAGGATGTCAGGTAGGAGAGGGAGGATGTCAGGTAGGAGAGGGAGGATGTCAGGTAGGAGAGGGAGGATGTCTGGTAGGAAAAGGAGGATGCCAGGTAGGAGAGGGAGGATGTCAGGTAGGAGAGGGAGGATGTCAGGTAGGAAAGGGAGGATGTCAGGTGGGAGAGGGAGGATGTCTGGTAGGAAAAGGAGGATGCCAGGTAGGAGAGGGAGGATGTCAGGTAGGAGAGGGAGGATGTCAGGTAGGAAAGGGAGGATGTCAGGTAGGAGAGGGAGGATGTCAGGTAGGAGAGGGAGGATGTCAGGTAGGAGAGGGAGGATGCCAGGTAGGAGAGGGAGGATGTCAGGTAGGAGAAGGAGGATGCCAGGTAGGAGAGGGAGGATTCCAGGTAGGAGAGGGAGGATGTCAGGTAGGAGAGGGAGGATGCCAGGTAGGAGAGGGAGGATGTCAGGTAGTAGAGGGAGGATGTCAGGTAGTAGAGGGAGTATGCCAGGTAGGAGAGGGAGGATGTCAGGTAGTAGAGGGAGGATGCCAGGTAGTAGAGGGAGGATGTCAGGTAGTAGAGGGAGGATGTCAGGTAGTGGAGGGAGGAGGTCAGGTAGTAGAGGGAGGAGGTCAGGTAGGAAAGGGAAGATGTCAGGTAGGAGAGGGAGGATGTCAGATAGGAGAAGGAGGATGTCAGGTAGGAAAGGGAAGATGTCAGGTAGGAAAGGGAGGATGTCAGGTAGTAGAGGAAGGATGTCAGGTAGGAGAGGGAGGATGCCAGGTAGGAGGGGAAGGATGCCAGGTAGGAGAGGGAGGATGTCAGGTAGGAGAGGGAGGATGTAAGGTAGGAGAGGGAGGATGTCAGGTAGGAGAGGGAGGATGTCAGGTAGGAGAGGGAGGATGTCAGGTAGGAGAGGGAGGATGTCAGGTAGGAGAGGGAGGATGTCAGGTAGGAGAGGGAGGATGTCAGGTAGGAGAGGGAGGATGTCAGGTAGGAGAAGGAGGATGTCAGGTAGGAAAGGGAAGATGTCAGGTAGGAGAGGGGGGATGTCAGGTAGGAGAGGGAGGATGCCAGGTAGGAGGGGAAGGATGCCAGGTAGGAGAGGGAGGATGTCAGGTAGGAGAGGGAGGATGTAAGTTAGGAGAGCGAGGATGTAAATTAGGAGAGGGAGGATGTAAATTAGGAGAGGGAGGATGTCAGGTAGGAGAGGGAGGATGTCAGGTAGGAGGAGAATGAAATATGCGTCACTGTAGTTGTCAGCCAGTCGAGTCCTTTCCCCTGGGGAGACCCCTGTGGTGAGTGTTTCCTGTTTGTACAGTATACTCTGCATAATCTCAGCATCCAGAACTAGATCTCACGCTGGCCAGCTGCTCTACTGTTGTCACAAGCTGGCCAGCTGCTCTACATCTGTCACAAAATACTCTGAACTGAATGCTACTTCAACCATAACCTCCACCAGGCTATTGTGCATTAGGAGGAAGTGTTTGGGAATGAGATTACCGTCCTAAACCATGAGGTGCAGATGGATGCTGTGGGGCTCAGATGGATGCTGTGGGGTGCAGATGGATAATGTGGGGTGCAGATGGATGCTGTGGGGTGCAGATGGATGCTGTGGGGTGCAGATGGATAATGTGGGGTGTAGATGGATGCTGTGGGGTGCAGATGGATAATGTGGGGTGCAGATGGATGCTGTGGGGCGCAGATGGATAATGTGGGGTGCAGATGGATGCTGTGGGGCGCAGATGGATAATGTGGGGTGCAGATGGATGCTGTGGGGCGCAGATGGATAATGGGGTGCAGATGGATGCTGTGGGGCGCAGATGGATAATGTGGGGTGCAGATGGATGCTGTGGGGCGCAGATGGATAATGTGGGGTGCAGATGGATGCTGTGGGGCGCAGATGGATAATGTGGGGTGCAGATGGATGCTGTGGGGCGCAGATGGATAATGTGGGGTGCAGATGGATGCTGTGGGGCGCAGATGGATAATGTGGGGTGCAGATGGATGCTGTGGGGCGCAGATGGATGCTGTGGGGTGCAGATGGATGCTGTGGGGTGCAGATGGATGCTGTGGGGCGCAGATGGATGCTGTGGGGTGCAGATGGATGCTGTGGGGTGCAGATGGATACTGTGGGGTGCAGATGGATGCTGTGGGGCGCAGATGGATGCTGTGGGGTGCAGATGGATGCTGTGGGGCGCAGATGGATGCTGTGGGGCGCAGATGGATGCTGTGGGGTGCAGATGGATGCTGTGGGGTGCAGATGGATAATGTGGGGTGCAGATGGATGCTGTGGGGTGCAGATGGATGCTGTGGGGTGCAGATGGATGCTGTGGGGTGCAGATGGATGCTGTGGGGCGCAGATGGATGCTGTGGGGTGCAGATGGATGCTGTGGGGCGCAGATGGATGCTGTGGGGTGCAGATGGATGCTGTGGGGCGCAGATGGATGCTGTGGGGTGCAGATGGATGCTGTGGGGCGCAGATGGATGCTGTGGGGTGCAGATGGATGCTGTGGGGTGCAGATGGATATATATTTCTGACAAATAAATTACATTTCCCACAAAACAAATGTAGCATACAATATAGCTCAGTATTTTAATTATTATTTCATACAGTCATCATATATCAAGGGTGTCAATCATTTGTGACTCCACTATATATGTATGTATGTGTGTGTGTGTGTGTGTGTGTGTGTGTGTGTGTGTGTGTGTGTGTGTGTGTGTGTGCGTGAGGAAACCACACACAAGTCAGAGTTATCATAAAGTCCATCTTTAATTATGATGAGCTCCATCACAACCCTGTGACTCTCAGATCAATTCAGTGTCTATAAATGAATTCTCTGAGAGTGTCCTTACAAAACAGTTCTTAGTATCATTTATAGCCAAGACACACCCATCTCAACTCACATGACGAATAACAGATCTTAGGAACATTACAAAGGAAGACTTTACTTGAGAGGAGTATCCCATAGCCAGACAGCATTGGCTATGAATTATCGTTCAGTTTGCTCTCCTAAAACGAGGTTCTACTTCTCGTTCTTGGTACAACATAGTACCAAGACATTAGGATATATATCAATTGTCATTTTAGACACTCCCATTCTGGACAAGCTCACGGAGACACAGTGACTGGCCCCAAGACATTGTGGAGCCAAGAGATCATTGATTCCCCCTCAATCATCCCTTCACATGGTTTAAAAGATATGTTTACATATGAAGGCAAGCTTGACCTCTCCCCTCTCTGTGGCCCAAGTAACTGACCCCAGGACAGAGAACAGATAACTGCAACCGGCCACCACTATAGTACAACAAGACATTCTATATGAGAAATAACTGACCCCAGGACAGAGAACAGATAACTGCAACCGGCCACCACTATAGTACATAAAACAAGACATTCTATATGAGAAATAACTGACCCCAGGACAGAGAACAGATAACTGCAACCAGCCACCACTATAGTACAACAAGACATTCTATATGAGAAATAACTGACCCCAGGACAGAGAACAGATAACTGCAACCGGCCACCACTATAGTACAACAAGACATTCTATATGAGAAATAACTGACCCCAGGACAGAGAACAGATAACTGCAACCAGCCACCACTATAGTACATAAAACAAGACATTCTATATGAGAAATAACTGACCCCAGGACAGAGAACAGATAACTGCAACCAGCCACTATAGTACAACAAGACATTCTATATGAGAAATAACTGACCCCAGGACAGAGAACAGATAACTGCAACCGGCCACCACTATAGTACAACAAGACATTCTATATGAGAAATAACTGACCCCAGGACAGAGAACAGATAACTGCAACCGGCCACCACTATAGTACAACAAGACATTCTATATGAGAAATAACTGACCCCAGGACAGAGAACAGATAACTGCAACCGGCCACCACTATAGTACATAAAACAAGACATTCTATATGAGAAATAACTGACCCCAGGACAGAGAACAGATAACTGCAACCGGCCACCACTATAGTACAACAAGACATTCTATATGAGAAATAACTGACCCCAGGACAGAGAACAGATAACTGCAACCGGCCACCACTATAGTACAACAAGATATTCTATATGAGAAATAACTGACCCCAGGACAGAGAACAGATAACTGCAACCGGCCACCACTATAGTACAACAAGACATTCTATATGAGAAATAACTGACCCCAGGACAGAGAACAGATAACTGCAACCGGCCACCACTATAGTACAACAAGACATTCTATATGAGAAATAACTGACCCCAGGACAGAGAACAGATAACTGCAACCGGCCACCACTATAGTACAACAAGACATTCTATATGAGAAATAACTGACCCCAGGACAGAGAACAGATAACTGCAACCGGCCACCACTATAGTACAACAAGACATTCTATATGAGAAATAACTGACCCCAGGACAGAGAACAGATAACTGCAACCGGCCACCACTATAGTACAACAAGACATTCTATATGAGAAATAACTGACCCCAGGACAGAGAACAGATAACTGCAACCAGCCACCACTATAGTACAACAAGACATTCTATATGAGAAATAACTGACCCCAGGACAGAGAACAGATAACTGCAACCGGCCACCACTATAGTACAACAAGACATTCTATATGAGAAATAACTGACCCCAGGACAGAGACCAGCTAACTGCACCCGGCCACCACTATAGTACAACAAGACATTCTATATGAGAAATAACTGACCCCAGGACAGAGAACAGATAACTGCAACCGGCCACCACTATAGTACAACAAGACATTCTATATGAGAAATAACTGACCCCAGGACAGAGAACAGATAACTGCAACCGGCCACCACTATAGTACAAGACATTCTATATGAGAAATAACTGACCCCAGGACAGAGAACAGATAACTGCAACCGGCCACCACTATAGTACAACAAGACATTCTATATGAGAAATAACTGACCCCAGGACAGAGAACAGATAACTGCAACCGGCCACCACTATAGTACAACAAGACATTCTATATGAGAAATAACTGACCCCAGGACAGAGAACAGATAACTGCAACCGGCCACCACTATAGTACAAGACATTCTATATGAGAAATAACTGACCCCAGGACAGAGAACAGATAACTGCAACCGGCCACCACTATAGTACAACAAGATATTCTATACGAGAAATAACTGACCCCAGGACAGAGAACAGATAACTGCAACCGGCCACCACTATAGTACATAAAACAAGACATTCTATATGAGAAATAACTGACCCCAGGACAGAGAACAGATAACTGCAACCGGCCACCACTATAGTACAACAAGACATTCTATATGAGAAATAACTGACCCCAGGACAGAGAACAGATAACTGCAACCGGCCACCACTATAGTACAACAAGATATTCAATATGAGAAATAACTCACAAGCATATAATGAAAATAAAACATCTTATCTGTGTTACCCAACTATTCTGATACATCCCCAACAATTTGTGTGTGTGTGTGTGTGTGTGTGTGTGTGTGTGTGTGTGTGTGTGTGTGTGTGTGTGTGTGTGTGTGTGTGTGTGTGTGTGTGTGTGTGTGTGTGTGTGTGTGTGTGTGTGTGTGTGTGTGTGTGTATATATTGTTTATAAATGTTCAACAAGTCAGCAACATGTATGTACTGTTCCAGACAGGGTCAAACAACATTGTGTCAAATTCCTCATCGATACGAGTGATGGGATGGACGGAGTGTGATAAAGGACGGCGAAGAGAGGTGACATCTCCTCTCCTTTAATGTTCTCCTGCCTGCCTGTGAGTCTGCCCATCCATCGATCTGTGTTTCTCACAGTCACTCACAGTCACCCACAGTCACCCACAGTCACCCACAGTCACCCACAGTCACCCACAGTCACCCACAGTCACTCACAGTCACCCACAGTCACTCACAGTCCCTCACAGTCACTCACAGTCACCCACAGTCACTCACAGTCACCCACAGTCACTCACAGTCACCCACAGTCACCCACAGTCACTCACAGTCACCCACAGTCACTCACAGTCACCCACAGTCACCCACAGTCACTCACAGTCACCCAGAGTCACCCACAGTCACTCACAGTCACCCACAGTCACCCACAGTCACCCACAGTCACCCACAGTCACTCGCAGTCACCCACAGTCACTCACAGTCACTCACAGTCACTCACAGTCACCCACAGTCACTCACAGTCACCCACAGTCACTCACAGTCACCCACAGTCACCCACAGTCACTCACAGTCACTCACAGTCACTCACAGTCACCCACAGTCACTCACAGTCACCCACAGTCACTCACAGTCACTCACAGTCACCCACAGTCACTCACAGTCACTCACAGTCACCCACAGTCACCCACAGTCACCCACAGTCACCCACAGTCACTCACAGTCACTCACAGTCACCCACAGTCACTCACAGTCACTCAGCACGACCTGTTTGTGTTTTAGCAGCAGCTTTCGATTTACTTGAAGACTCATCTAAACTTTTTTTTCAGGTCACGACGTGACTGACCAGATAGATGGGTTTTACGATCAATAATCAATAGCCCAATCAATACTCTTGGATTATTTGATTTTAGCCTACTTTCTATTTTCCTGTCAAAGTTTATTTGGCGGAAACAAAAATATGTAAACACCAAATCAGATTTTTGTATTTGACTTCATGGTGTTAAATGTATATAATTGTAACTACATTTTTAATGGGGGAGGTGATACACAGACTGCTGTATGTCTTTTCCACAAGGGAGGTACAAACATCACACAACGGCCCCTTTAAGAGGGAGGGACAACACATCACACAACCGCCCCTTTAAGAGGGAGGGACAACACATCACACAACGGCCCCTTTAAGAGGGAGGGACAACACATCACACAACGGCCCCTTTAAGAGGGAGGGGCAAACACATCACACAACGGCCCCTTTAAGAGGGAGGGACAACACATCACACAACGGCCCCTTTAAGAGGGAGGGACAACACATCACACAACGGCCCCTTTAAGAGGGAGGGACAACACATCACACAACGGCCCCTTTAAGAGGGAGGTACAACACATCACACAACGGCCCCTTTAAGAGGGAGGGACAACACATCACACAACGGCCCCTTTAAGAGGGAGGGACAACACATCACACAACGGCCCCTTTAAGAGGGAGGGACAACACATCACACAACGGCCCCTTTAAGAGGGAGGGACAACACATCACACAACGGCCCCTTTAAGAGGGAGGGACAACACATCACACAACGGCCCCTTTAAGAGGGAGGGACAACACATCACACAACGGCCCCTTTAAGAGGGAGGGACAACACATCACACAACGGCCCCTTTAAGAGGGAGGGACAACACATCACACAACGGCCCCTTTAAGAGGGAGGGGCAAACACATCACACAACGGCCCCTTTAAGAGGGAGGTACAACACATCACACAACGGCCCCTTTAAGAGGGAGGTACAACACATCACACAACGGCCCCTTTAAGAGGGAGGGACAACACATCACACAACGGCCCCTTTAAGAGGGAGGGGCAACACATCACACAACGGCCCCTTTAAGAGGGAGGGGCAACACACATCACACAACGGCCCCTTTAAGAGGGAGGTACAAACATCACACAACGGCCCCTTTAAGAGGGAGGGGCAACACACATCACACAACGGCCCCTTTAAGAGGGAGGTACAAACATCACACAACGGCCCCTTTAAGAGGGAGGGACAACACATCACACAACGGCCCCTTTAAGAGGGAGGTACAAACATCACACAACGGCCCCTTTAATAGGGAGGTACAACACATCACACAACGGCCCCTTTAAGAGGGAGGTACAAACATCACACAACGGCCCCTTTAATAGGGAGGTACAACACATCACACAACGGCCCCTTTAAGAGGGAGGTAAAACACATCACACAACGGCCCCTTTAATAGGGAGGTACAACACATCACACAACGGCCCCTTTAAGAGGGATGTACAACACATCACACAACGGCCCCTTTAAGAGGGATGTACAACACATCACACAACGGCCCCTTTAAGAGGGAGGTACAACACATCACACAACGGCCCCTTTAAGAGGGATGTACAACACATCACACAACGGCCCCTTTAAGAGGGAGGTACAAACATCACACAACGGCCCCTTTAATAGGGAGGTACAACACATCACACAACGGCCCCTTTAAGAGGGAGGTAAAACACATCACACAACGGCCCCTTTAATAGGGAGGTACAACACATCACACAACGGCCCCTTTAAGAGGGATGTACAACACATCACACAACGGCCCCTTTAAGAGGGATGTACAACACATCACACAACGGCCCCTTTAATAGGGATGTACAACACATCACACAACGGCCCCTTTAAGAGGGATGTACAACACATCACACAACGGCCCCTTTAAGAGGGATGTACAACACATCACACAACGGCCCCTTTAAGAGGGAGGGACAACACATCACACAACGGCCCCTTTAAGAGGGATGTACAACACATCACACAACGGCCCCTTTAAGAGGGAGGGACAACACATCACACAACGGCCCCTTTAAGAGGGAGGTACAACACATCACACAACGGCCCCTTTAAGAGGGAGGGACAACACATCACACAACGGCCCCTTTAAGAGGGAGGGACAACACATCACACAACGGCCCCTTTAAGAGGGAGGGAGGGAGAAATAGAAAGAGAGAGAGAGAGAGAGAGATGTGATAACAGTGACAGAATTGTTCTATGATGACAACCGGATTAATGTTTGACGCTCTGTCAGGTTAAAGAATAGCCACATTACAAATCCGTGTCGGAAACATCAGAGTCAGACCGAAGCTCGTAGTCAACATCTTCGCGTGTGGATTCCAACTTGAAGAAGAATTTTGGCGGTTAATTACGTGTCACAGGTAAGAAATTCAATTATCTTTTCTGTTTTCATAATTATTTATTGACATATTAGATGCAGGATAATTGTCTCTGGGTTGAATTCATCGCCTATTTCTTTATTATTACCAAACTATGGGTTAAAGTTATTTCTTATAGAAGTGTTTTTAAGTAACGTTTTCTGCAATGATTACTGCATGATTATCCCATTAGGCTATGTCAACCTAACCACTACATGATTTTGAGATAGACCGATTTAAAACATGGAATTATTTATTTTCCAGCTAAATTATTATATTACTTGTCTATTATATTACTTCTATACAGTAGACTAATAGCACTTTACAGTAGACTATACACCAGTAGCTAAAGGGTATAGGGGTTTAAAAGGAAAATAAATGACTGTTGAATGAATTCAATAACAACTTGTAAATGGAGCCAGTAGCTTCTGATAATAGAACATTCATTCATACAGACGGTGTAGCTGAGACTAAATGGTCAATTGCATGTTCCTCACTAGGAAGGTATCATTCACTGTTTGTGCCAGTCTCACTGTTTCTCCTACATTTCTCTCTCTCTCTCTCTCTCTCTCTCTCTCTCTCTCTCTCTCTCTCCTCCCTATTTCTCTCTCTTCTCCCTATGTCTCTCCTTATTTCTCTCTCTTCTTTCTCTCTCCCTTCTCCCTATTTCTCTCTCCTCCCTATTTCTCTCTCTTCTTTCTCTCTCTCTTCTCCCTATTTCTCTCTCTCTTCTCCCTATTTCTCTCTCTTCTCCCTATTTCTCTCTCTCTTCTCCCTATTTCTCTCTCTCTCTTCTCCCTATTTCTCTCTCTTCTTTCTCTCTCTCTTCTCTCTCTCTCTCGCTCTCTCTCTCTCTTCTCCCTATTTCTCTCTCTTCTCCCTATTTCTCTCTCTCTCTCCCTATTTCTCTCTCTCTTCTCCCTATTTCTCTCTATCTCTCTCTCTCCCTATTTCTCTCTCTCTCTCTCTCTCCCTATTTCTGTCTATCTCTTCTCCTTATTTCTCTCTCTCTCTCTCTCTTCTCCCTATTTCTCTCTCTCTCTCTTCTCCCTATTTCTCTCTCTCTCTCTCTCTCTCTCCCTATTTCGCTCTCTCTTCTCCCTCTTTCTCTCTCTCTTCTCCCTATTTCTCTCTCTCTCTCTTCTCCCTATTTCTCTCTCTTCTCCCTCTCTCTCTTCTCCCTATTTTTCTCTCTCTCTTCTCCCTATTTCTCTCTCTCTTCTCCCTATTTCTCTCTCTCTCTCTTCTCCCTATTTCTCTCTCTCTCTCTCTTCCCTATTTCTCTCTCTCTTCTCCCTATTTCTCTCTCTCTCTCTTCTCCCTATTTCTCTCTCTCTTCTCCCTATTTCTCTCTCTCTCTCTTCTCCCTATTTCTCTCTCTCTTCTCCCCATTTATCTTTCTCTCTCTCTCTTTCTCTCTCTCCTCATTAACTGCCCTGGGGAAATGGAAGTGATAACAGCATTGGCTGAGCCTGTCATTTCTCCTTTCTCGCGCTCGATTATATCCTTCTCGCTTTCTTTCTCTCCTATCTCTCTCTTTACACTCACTCTATCTAATTGTCATTCTTGTGGGTTCCACAAAATGCACCGATTGATTGTTTTCAATTGTGTTAATTGGTGTGGTAGCTTTCCCTGAATTGCTGCTGTCTTCTAACATAACTTTATAATGGGTTTATAACAGGTTTATAACAGGTTTATAATGGGTTTATAACAGGTTTATAACAGGTTTATAATGGGTTTATAACAGGTTTATAACAGGTTTATAACGGGTTTATAACAGGTTTATAACGGGTTTATAACAGGTTTATAATGGGTTTATAACAGGTTTATAACGGGTTTATAACAGGTTTATAACAGGTTTATAACGGGTTTATAACGGGTTTATAACAGGTTTATAACAGGTTTATAACGGGTTTGTAACAGGTTTATAACGGGTTTATAACAGGTTTATAACGGGTTTATAACAGGTTTATAACGGGTTTATAACAGGTTTATAATGGGTTTATAACAGGTTTATAACGGGTTTATAACAGGTTTATAACAGGTTTATAACGGGTTTATAACGGGTTTATAACAGGTTTATAACAGGTTTATAACGGGTTTGTAACAGGTTTATAACGGGTTTATAACAGGTTTATAACGGACAGGCAGTATATTGCACTCACTCGATGGACATTCTTATGGCCTCTGATAGTACGTGTGTGTGTGTGTGTGTGTACATACGTACGTGTGTGTGTGGGGTGTGTGGATGTGTGTGTGTGTGTGTGTGTGTGGGTGTGGCCACTGCTCAGATTGACAACTACAGTATATTTCATCTCCAATGTTTATTGAAAACATAAATACATTTTCACAATGAGCACTGATGTCTCTCAAACACATTGTCACATCAGTTGGTTCGCTAGCGAATTTGAGCCATATCAGCATTGACATGAAATCAGTCAAAACACCTCAAAACCAGACATGAAACAAGATGAAACTAGCTGAAATCCGTCACATACGATTCCCCACATGACAGTTTCTTGTCATTGTTAGTAGCTATCTGGCCATCCTGAATCAAAACAACTCTCAGATTTCTGCCCCGTTGAAGAGTATGCGTCGTTTTCGTGACGTTACCAGCTATCCCACCTATATCAAACCAGAATGTAGATCAATGTGGAGTGCGAAATGGAAAAACGTCCCTTATATAGGATAGGATTTGTAATGATGATGAAGATGATTATGATTATATAAAGAATCATTTTAATAAAAGTGTCTACTTGAATCAGTCAAATATCTAATATCTAATAAAAAAATTCAATAAAAGAACATATGAAACAAACTGATATTTCAGCCTGGATTCTAACCAGAACCAGAGGAGGATACCAATCACCACAATGGACAAATGTGTTGAAAAATGTAGGACGGGTCTATTTCCCAGGCTATGTCACATGTCACATGTCACATGTCACATGTCGAGTTCTGTCCCTTCATTCGATAAACAGACAGGAACAGATGTTATCTATTCTCCCGCAGTCATATTCCCATTTGAAGTTTGATTTTTCCTCGCTGATACAACCCAAGCCCAGATTCTAACCAACTCAGATACGATCGTGGAATATATATTCTCCTGCAGTCTGACTGATACCGACTGAAGAGTATTTCTATCGTAGTTTGTTTTTACTGACTGAGCCAAGAGATGCGTATTAGCCAGTCTATTTTTACAGCACATGGTCTTACATCACATTCTGACTGAACTTTGTTTCTCCTCGCTGACCCAGCACCAACTGAGGCCAGGTCTCGGACCACGGGAGAAACAACCACGGAATATTCTCCTGCAGTTATAGATCAGACTCTAACACTGGAGTCTTGCTACCATAGTTTGCTCTTCCTTGCTGGGACGGGAGATAGATTACCTACAACACAGGAGATACTCTACACAGGAGATAGATTACCTACAACACAGGAGATAGATTACCTACAACACAGGAGATAGATTACCTACAACACAGGAGATACTCTACACAGGAGATAGATTACCTACAACACAGGAGATACTCTACACAGGAGATAGATTACATACAACACAGTAGATACTCTACACAGGAGATAGATTACCTACAACACAGTAGATACTCTACACAGGAGATAGATTACATACAACACAGTAGATACTCTACACAGGAGATAGATTACCTACAACACAGGAGATACTCTACACAGGAGATAGATTACCTACAACACAGGAGATAGATTACCTACAACACAGGAGATACTCTACACAGGAGATAGATTACCTACAACACAGGAGATACTCTACACAGGAGATAGATTACCTACAACACAGGAGATAGATTACTCTACAACACAGTAGATACTCTACACAGGAGATAGATTACCTACAACACAGTAGATACTCTACACAGGAGATAGATTACATACAACACAGTAGATACTCTACACAGGAGATAGATTACCTACAACACAGGAGATACTCTACACAGGAGATAGATTACCTACAACACAGGAGATAGATTACCTACAACACAGTAGATACTCTACACAGGAGATAGATTACCTACAACACAGTAGATACTCTACACAGGAGATAGATTACCTACAACACAGGAGATACTCTACACAGGAGATAGATTACCTACAACACAGTAGATACTCTACACAGGAGATAGATTACCTACAACACAGGAGATACTCTACACAGGAGATAGATTACCTACAACACAGGAGATAGATTACCTACAACACAGGAGATACTCTACACAGGAGATAGATTACCTACAACACAGGAGATACTCTACACAGGAGATAGATTACCTACAACACAGTAGATACTCTACACAGGAGATAGATTACCTACAACACAGGAGATAGATTACCTACAACACAGTAGATACTCTACACAGGAGATAGATTACCTACAACACAGTAGATACTCTACACAGGAGATAGATTACATACAACACAGTAGATACTCTACACAGGAGATAGATTACCTACAACACAGGAGATAGATTACCTACAACACAGTAGATACTCTACACAGGAGATAGATTACCTACAACACAGTAGATACTCTACACAGGAGATAGATTACATACAACACAGTAGATACTCTACACAGGAGATAGATTACCTACAACACAGGAGATACTCTACACAGGAGATAGATTACCTACAACACAGTAGATACTCTACACAGGAGATAGATTACCTACAACACAGTAGATACTCTACACAGGAGATAGATTACCTACAACACAGTAGATACTCTACACAGGAGATAGATTACCTACAACACAGTAGATACTCTACACAGGAGATAGATTACCTACAACACAGGAGATAGATTACCTACAACACAGTAGATACTCTACACAGGAGATAGATTACCTACAACACAGGAGATACTCTACACAGGAGATAGATTACCTACAACACAGGAGATAGATTACCTACAACACAGGAGATACTCTACACAGGAGATAGATTACCTACAACACAGTAGATACTCTACACAGGAGATAGATTACCTACAACACAGGAGATACTCTACACAGGAGATAGATTACCTACAACACAGGAGATACTCTACACAGGAGATAGATTACCTACAACACAGTAGATACTCTACACAGGAGATAGATTACATACAACACAGTAGATACTCTACACAGGAGATAGATTACCTACAACACAGTAGATACTCTACACAGGAGATAGATTACATACAACACAGTAGATACTCTACACAGGAGATAGATTACATACAACACAGTAGATACTCTACACAGGAGATAGATTACCTACAACACAGTAGATACTCTACACAGGAGATTCCCGGGACCACCCATACGTAGAATGTATGCACACATGACTGTAAGTCGCTTTGGATAAAAGCGTCTACTAAATGGCATATATTTATTTATATCTGCCACCACTGAGATTACCTACAACACAGTAGATACTCTACACAGGAGATAGATTACCTACAACACAGTAGATACTCTACACAGGAGATAGATTACATACAACACAGGAGATACTCTACACAGGAGATAGATTACCTACAACACAGTAGATACTCTACACAGGAGATAGATTACCTACAACACAGGAGATAGATTACCTACAACACAGGAGATAGATTACATACAACACAGGAGATAGATTACATACAACACAGTAGATACTCTACACAGGAGATAGATTACATACAACACAGTAGATACTCTACACAGGAGATAGATTACATACAACACAGGAGATAGATTACCTACAACACAGTAGATACTCTACACAGGAGATAGATTACCTACAACACAGTAGATACTCTACACAGGAGATAGATTACATACAACACAGTAGATACTCTACACAGGAGATAGATTACCTACAACACAGGAGATAGATTACCTACAACACAGTAGATACTCTACACAGGAGATAGATTACCTTCAACACAGTAGATACTCTACACAGGAGATAGATTACATACAACACAGTAGATACTCTACACAGGAGATAGATTACCTACAACACAGGAGATACTCTACACAGGAGATAGATTACCTACAACACAGTAGATACTCTACACAGGAGATAGATTACCTACAACACAGTAGATACTCTACACAGGAGATAGATTACATACAACACAGTAGATACTCTACACAGGAGATAGATTACCTACAACACAGTAGATACTCTACACAGGAGATAGATTACCTACAACACTCTACACAGGAGATAGATTACCTACAACACAGTAGATACTCTACACAGGAGATAGATTACCTACAACACAGGAGATACTCTACACAGGAGATAGATTACCTACAACACAGGAGATAGATTACCTACAACACAGTAGATACTCTACACAGGAGATAGATTACCTACAACACAGTAGATACTCTACACAGGAGATAGATGACCTACAACACAGGAGATACTCTACACAGGAGATAGATTACCTACAACACAGAGAGATACTCTACACAGGAGATAGATTACCTACAACACAGTAGATACTCTACACAGGAGATAGATTACCTACAACACGTAGATACTCTACACAGGAGATAGATTACCTACAACACAGTAGATACTCTACACAGGAGATAGATTACCTACAACACAGTAGATACTCTACACAGGAGATAGATTACCTACAACACAGTAGATACTCTACACAGGAGATAGATTACCTACAACACAGTAGATACTCTACACAGGAGATTCCCGGGACCACCCATACGTAGAATGTATGCACACATGACTGTAAGTCGCTTTGGATAAAAGCTAGATACTGCTAAATGGCATATATTTATTTATATCTGCCACCACTGAGATTACCTACAACACAGTAGATACTCTACACAGGAGATAGATTACCTACAACACAGTAGATACTCTACACAGGAGATAGATTACCTACAACACAGTAGATACTCTACACAGGAGATAGATTACATACAACACAGTAGATACTCTACACAGGAGATAGATTACCTACAACACAGTAGATACTCTACACAGGAGATAGATTACCTACAACACAGGAGATACTCTACACAGGAGATAGATTACCTACAACACAGGAGATAGATTACCTACAACACAGGAGATAGATAACATACAACACAGGAGATACTCTACACAGGAGATAGATTACATACAACACAGGAGATACTCTACACAGGAGATAGATTACATACAACACAGGAGATACTCTACACAGGAGATAGATGACCTACAACACAGTAGATACTCTACACAGGAGATAGATTACCTACAACACAGTAGATACTCTACACAGGAGATAGATTACCTACAACACAGTAGATACTCTACACAGGAGATAGATTACCCACAACACAGGAGATAGATTACCACAACACAGCAGATACCACACAGGAGATAGATTACCTACAACACAGGAGATACTCTACACAGGAGATAGATTACCTACAACACAGGAGATAGATTACCTACAACACAGTAGATACTCTACACAGGAGATAGATTACCTACAACACAGTAGATACTCTACACAGGAGATAGATTACATACAACACAGTGGATACTCTACACAGGAGATAGATTACCTACAACACAGTAGATACCTACACAGGAGATAGATTACCTACAACACAGGAGATAGATTACCTACAACACAGTAGATACTCTACACAGGAGATAGATTACCTACAACACAGTAGATACCCTACACAGGAGATAGATTACATACAACACAGTATATACTCTACACAGGAGATAGATTACCTACAACACAGTAGATACTCTACACAGGAGATAGATTACCTACAACACAGGAGATACTCTACACAGGAGATAGATTACCTACAACACAGGAGATAGATTACCTACAACACAGTAGATACTCTACACAGGAGATAGATTACCTACAACACAGTAGATACTCTACACAGGAGATAGATTACATACAACACAGTAGATACTCTACACAGGAGATAGATTACCTACAACACAGAGATAGATTACCTACAACACAGTAGATACTCTACACAGGAGATAGATTACCTACAACACAGTAGATACTCTACACAGGAGATAGATTACATACAACACAGTAGATACTCTACACAGGAGATAGATTACCTACAACACAGGAGATAGATTACCTACAACACAGTAGATACTCTACACAGGAGATAGATTACCTTCAACACAGTAGATACTCTACACAGGAGATAGATTACATACAACACAGTAGATACTCTACACAGGAGATAGATTACATACAACACAGGAGATACTCTACACAGGAGATAGATTACATACAACACAGGAGATACTCTACACAGGAGATAGATGACCTACAACACAGTAGATACTCTACACAGGAGATAGATTACATACAACACAGTAGATACTCTACACAGGAGATAGATTACATACAACACAGGAGATACTCTACACAGGAGATAGATTACCTACAACACAGGAGATAGATTACCTACAACACAGGAGATACTCTACACAGGAGATAGATTACCTACAACACAGTAGATACTCTACACAGGAGATAGATTACCTACAACACAGGAGATAGATTACCTACAACACAGGAGATACTCTACACAGGAGATAGATTACCTACAACACAGTAGATACTCTACACAGGAGATAGATTACCTACAACACAGGAGATACTCTACACAGGAGATAGATTACCTACAACACAGGAGATACTCTACACAGGAGATAGATTACCTACAACACAGTAGATACTCTACACAGGAGATAGATTACCTACAACACAGGAGATACTCTACACAGGAGATAGATTACCTACAACACAGTAGATACTCTACACAGGAGATAGATTACCTACAACACAGTAGATACTCTACACAGGAGATAGATTACCTACAACACAGTAGATACTCTACACAGGAGATAGATTACCTACAACACAGTAGATACTCTACACAGGAGATTCCCGGGACCACCCATACGTAGAATGTATGCACACATGACTGTAAGTCGCTTTGGATAAAAGCGTCTGCAAATGGCATATATTTATTTATATCTGCCACCACTGAGATTACCTACAACACAGTAGATACTCTACACAGGAGATAGATTACCTACAACACAGTAGATACTCTACACAGGAGATAGATTACCTACAACACAGTAGATACTCTACACAGGAGATAGATTACCTACAACACAGTAGATACTCTACACAGGAGATAGATTACCTACAACACAGGAGATAGATTACCTACAACACAGGAGATAGATTACCTACAACACAGTAGATACTCTACACAGGAGATAGATTACCTACAACACAGTAGATACTCTACACAGGAGATAGATTACATACAACACAGTAGATACTCTACACAGGAGATAGATTACCTACAACACAGGAGATAGATTACCTACAACACAGTAGATACTCTACACAGGAGATAGATTACCTACAACACAGTAGATACTCTACACAGGAGATAGATTACATACAACACAGTAGATACTCTACACAGGAGATAGATTACCTACAACACAGGAGATAGATTACCTACAACACAGTAGATACTCTACACAGGAGATAGATTACCTTCAACACAGTAGATACTCTACACAGGAGATAGATTACATACAACACAGTAGATACTCTACACAGGAGATAGATTACCTACAACACAGGAGATACTCTACACAGGAGATAGATTACCTACAACACAGTAGATACTCTACACAGGAGATAGATTACCTACAACACAGTAGATACTCTACACAGGAGATAGATTACATACAACACAGTAGATACTCTACACAGGAGATAGATTACCTACAACACAGTAGATACTCTACACAGGAGATAGATTACCTACAACACAGGAGATAGATTACCTACAACACAGTAGATACTCTACACAGGAGATAGATTACCTACAACACAGGAGATACTCTACACAGGAGATAGATTACCTACAACACAGGAGATAGATTACCTACAACACAGGAGATACTCTACACAGGAGATAGATTACCTACAACACAGGAGATACTCTACACAGGAGATAGATTACCTACAACACAGGAGATACTCTACACAGGAGATAGATTACCTACAACACAGGAGATACTCTACACAGGAGATAGATTACCTACAACACAGTAGATACTCTACACAGGAGATAGATTACCTACAACACAGGAGATACTCTACACAGGAGATAGATTACCTACAACACAGTAGATACTCTACACAGGAGATAGATTACCTACAACACAGTAGATACTCTACACAGGAGATAGATTACCTACAACACAGTAGATACTCTACACAGGAGATAGATTACCTACAACACAGTAGATACTCTACACAGGAGATTCCCGGGACCACCCATACGTAGAATGTATGCACACATGACTGTAAGTCGCTTTGGATAAAAGCGTCTGCTAAATGGCATATATTTATTTATATCTGCCACCACTGAGATTACCTACAACACAGTAGATACTCTACACAGGAGATAGATTACCTACAACACAGTAGATACTCTACACAGGAGATAGATTACCTACAACACAGTAGATACTCTACACAGGAGATAGATTACCTACAACACAGTAGATACTCTACACAGGAGATAGATTACCTACAACACAGGAGATAGATTACCTACAGCACAGGAGATAGATTACCTAAAACACAGGAGATAGATTACCTACAACACAGGAGATAGATTACTACAACACAGTAGATACTCTACACAGGAGATAGATTACCTACAACACAGGAGATACTCTACACAGGAGATAGATTACCTACAACACAGGAGATAGATTACCTACAACACAGTAGATACTCTACACAGGAGATAGATTTCCTACAACACAGTAGATACTGTACACAGGAGATAGATGACCTACAACACAGAGATACTCTACACAGGAGATAGATTACCTACAACACAGGAGATACTCTACACAGAGATAGATTACCTACAACACAGGAGATACTCTACACAGGAGATAGATTACCTACAACACAGTAGATACTCTACACAGGAGATATATTACCTACAACACAGTAGATACTCTACACAGGAGATAGATTACCTACAACACAGTAGATACTCTACACAGGAGATAGATTACCTACAACACAGGAGATAGATTACCTACAACACAGTAGATACTCTACACAGGAGATAGATTACCTACAACACAGTAGATACTCTACACAGGAGATAGATTACATACAACACAGGAGATACTCTACACAGGATATAGATGACATACAACACAGGAGATACTCTACACAGGAGATAGATTACCTACAACACAGGAGATAGATTACCTACAACACAGGAGATAGATTACCTACAACACAGGAGATACTCTACACAGGAGATAGATTACCTACAACACAGGAGATAGATTACCTACAACACAGTAGATACTCTACACAGGAGATAGATTACCTACAACACAGGAGATACTCTACACAGGAGATAGATTACCTACAACACAGGAGATACTCTACACAGGAGATAGATTACCTACAACACAGGAGATACTCTACACAGGAGATAGATTACCTACAACACAGGAGATAGATTACCTACAACACAGTAGATACTCTACACAGGAGATAGATTACCTACAACACAGGAGATACTCTACACAGGAGATAGATTACCTACAACACAGTAGATACTCTACACAGGAGATAGATTACCTACAACACAGGAGATACTCTACACAGGAGATAGATTACCTACAACACAGTAGATACTCTACACAGGAGATTCCCGGGACCACCCATACGTAGAATGTATGCACACATGACTGTAAGTCGCTTTGGATAAAAGCGTCTGCTAAATGGCATATATTTATTTATATCTGCCACCACTGAGATTACCTACAACACAGTAGATACTCTACACAGGAGATAGATTACCTACAACACAGTAGATACTCTACACAGGAGATAGATTACCTACAACACAGTAGATACTCTACACAGGAGATAGATTACCTACAACACAGTAGATACTCTACACAGGAGATAGATTACCTACAACACAGGAGATAGATTACCTACAGCACAGGAGATAGATTACATACAACACAGTAGATACTCTACACAGGAGATAGATTACATACAACACAGGAGATACTCTACACAGGAGATAGATTACATTGGTCCCCTTGATAAAAATAATGCAAAGATGGAAATATATTGTATGCAACAAACAAAAAAATGTATAAATTATAATATTTTATAAGAATACAATTACTTAGAGAAAGAGATTTTATTTAATAAGTAATACAAAAAAAATGAAAACAATATTATTGGCACCCCTTCTTTCAATACTTCAGCACCCTCCCCTTGGGAGGATAACAACACTGAGGCTTTTTATAGAATGTTTTAAGAGCTCGGAGAGCACGTTGGGAGGCTGACATGGCCATTGCAAAATGGCCTAAAATGTCTTGGTACTGGGTGAAATTCATGATGCCGTTGACCTTGGTATGGGTGGTCCTTCTGTGGCTCAGTTGGTAGAGCATGGCGCTTGTAACGCCAGGGTAGTGGGTTCGATTCCCGGGACCACCCATACGTAGAATGTATGCACACATGACTGTAAGTCGCTTTGGATAAAAGCGTCAGCTAAATGGCATATATTATTATTATTATTATTATTATAACAAGGACCCCAGGACCAGTGGAAGTGAAACAGACCCATAACATCAAAGATCCACCACCATATTTTACAGTAGGTTTGCTTCTGTTTTTGAACACCAAACCCACCACTGGTATGTGTGGCCCAAGAGCTCTATTTTCATGTCATCTGCCCATAGCACCGCTCGGAGTTCCAAGTGCCAATGCCGTTTAGCAAACTCCAAGTGGTGCTATGGTCAGATAACATGAAAATAGAGCTCTTGGGCCACACACATTAGTGGTGGGTTTTAAATACTGTAACATCAACCCAACCCAGTCCCCAGCCCAAGCTGTGTCTCTTCCAGCTGTGTAATTATCCACACTAGATAGCTCCAACTAGGACAAACGCATGTCATATTCACCAGCACCACCCAGCCACAGCCCAGTCCACAACCCACAACCCAGCCACAAATCAGCCCACGGCCCAGCCCAACCCAACCACAACCCAGCCCACAGCCCAGCCCAATACCCAGCCCACAACCCAGCCCACAGCCCAGCCCAATACCCAGCCACAACCCAGCCCACAGCCCAGCCCAATACCCAGCCCACAACCCAGCCCAATACCCGGCCACAACCCAGCCCAACCCAGCCACAACCCAGCCCAACCCAGCCCACAACCCAGACACAACCCAGCCCAATACCCAGCCACAAACCAGACACAACCCAGCCCATAGCCCAGCCCACAACCCAGACACAACCCAGCCCACAGCCCAGCCCACAACCCAGACACAAACCAGCCCAATACCCAGCCCACAACCCAGACACAACCCAGCCCAATACCCAGCCCACAACCCAGACACAACCCAGCCCAATACCCAGCCAACAGCCCAGCCCAATACCCAGCCCACAACCCAGCCCAATACCCAGCCCACAGTCTAACCACAGCCCAGCCCACAGCCCAACCACAGCCCAACCACAGCCCAGCCCACAGCCCAACCACAGCCCAGCCCACAGCCCAACCACAGCCCAGCCCACAGCCCAACCACAGCCCAGCCCACAGCCCAGCCCAGCCCAGCCCAGCCCAGCCCACAGCCCAGCCCAACCAAAGCCCAACCACAGCCCAACCACAGCCCAGCCCACAGCCCAACCAAAGCCCAACCACAGCCCAGCCCACAAACCAGCCCACAGCCCAGCCCACAGCCCAGCCCACAAACCAGCCCACAGCCCATGATCTGTATCTCTTCTAGCTGTGTGCTTATGGACACTGTGAGGGAGGATTAATGTGCTGGTCTGGTATAGTATATCAGCAGTGGTACTCACACATCCCACTGTGTCTAATGTCGCAGTCTGATTCCCAAACGGCTCCTTAGTCCCTGTAATGTGCACTACGTTTGACCAGGGCCCTGGTTGTACACTGTGCTACTATATAGGGAATAGGGTGTCATTTGGAACGCAATTAATGTCCCTGACTACTATAAAACACAGAGATGTATCATCACTGGAACATGAGTTAGGATGATCTGTTGGGAGGTGGATTCAATGGTTAATTAATGAGAGAGAGTGTAGATGAATGTAATGTCATGCTTGTCAGATGTGTGTGTGGGAGGGAGGGAGGGATGGAGAGAGGGAGGGAGGGAGGGATGGATGGATGAATGCATAGATAGAGGGAGGGATAGATAGATAGATAGATAGATAGATAGATAGATAGATAGATAGATAGATAGATAGATAGATAGATAGATAGATAGATAGATAGATAGATAGATAGATGGTATGTAGGGAGGGTGAGTGGGAGGGAGGGAGGGATGGATGGATAGATAGAGGGTGTGTAGGGAGGGTGAGTAGGAGGGAGGGATGGATAGATAGAGGGTGTGTAGGGAGGGTGAGTGGGAGGGAGGGATAGATAGAGGGTGTGTAGGGAGGGTGAGTGGGAGGGAGGGATGGATAGATAGAGGGTGAGTGGGAGGGTGAGTGGGAGGGATGGAGGGAGGGAGGGTATGTAGGGAGGGTGAGTGGGAGGGAGGGAGTCAGGGAGGGAGGGTATGTAGAGGCAGGAGATGGGATAAGAGGCTGGTAATGTCTGTTGTGTTGAAATATTGTTATGTATGTATGAAAGAGTATGTGAAGAGTTTATTTCCAAAATGCTATATCCACAAAATAAAAACAACTTTTTTTTAATCAGAAATTAAATGATTGGTTCTGGGTACCTTCATGTGTGTAAAATATTAGTGTTCTCAGATTTTTTATTTACAGATTTTAGATGTGTATTAAAATGTGTCTGTTTTTAGGTGGTCCTGTAGCTCAGTTGGTAGAGCATGGCGCTTGTAACGCCAGGGTAGTGGGTTCGATCCCCGGGACCACCCATACGTAGAATGTATGCACACATGACTGTAAGTCGCTTTGGATAAAAGCGTCTGCTAAATGGCATATATTATTATTATTATTATTTAGGTTAAAAAAACGATCTGTTGTTTAGCTGGAATGGAATGGTGATGTACTTTATAGTTCAATCAAATCAGTCAATGAAATGTATTTTATAAAGACTTTCTTACAACGTGCTGTACAGAAACCCAGCCTAAAAACCCCAAACAGCAATCAATGCAGGTGTAGACTGATGTGGGGTTGTCTCACCAAGCTATCTTTTAAGATGAATGCACTGTGCGGCAGTCTGGATAAAATGTCAAACGTGAATGTTTTACATACAGATTTAATCAGTACTGTATTGATTCATTTAAAAAAATATGTGTACTGTACTGTATATATTGATGTCACAGACGTGTCATTTGTACAGTTCTCAGATCCATATTGTCGCGTTATAGGAAAAATATGAGGATTGTCTTTCTGACATCTCCCATTTACTGCAACCAGTAAATCTGATGATTTATAGCAGTAAGTATAGATTGTAGTTTCAGGCCTCCTCCACTTCCTCTTCTCTTCTCCCAGTAGATGAAGTGGTGCACTATATAGGAACTAGGTAACTAAAGTAACAGACTATATAGGAACTAGGTAACTAAAGTAACAGACTATATAGGAACTAGGTAACTAAAGTAGTGCACTATATAGGAACTAGGTAACTAAAGTAACAGACTATATAGGAACTAGGTAACTAAAGTAACAGACTATATAGGAACTAGGTAACTAAAGTAGGGCACTATATAGGAACTAGGTAACTAAAGTAACAGACTATATAGGAACTAGGTAACTAAAGTAACAGACTATATAGGAACTAGGTAACTAAAGTAACAGACTATATAGGAACTAGGTAACTAAAGTAACAGACTATATAGGAACTAGGTAACTAAAGTAGGGCACTATATAGGAACTAGGTAACTAAAGTAATAGACTATATAGGAACTAGGTTACTAAAGTAGTGCACTATATAGGAACTAGGTAACTAAAGTAGTGCACTATATAGGAACTAGGTAACAGACTATATAGGAACTAGGTAACTAAAGTAACAGACTATATAGGAACTAGGTAACTAAAGTAGGGCACTATATAGGAACTAGGTAACAGACTATATAGGAACTAGGTAACTAAAGTAACAGACTATATAGGAACTAGGTAACTAAAGTAGGGCACTATATAGGAACTAGGTTACTAAAGTAGTGCACTATATAGGAACTAGGTTACTAAAGTAACAGACTATATAGGAACTAGGTTACTAAAGTAGTGCACTATATAGGAACTAGGTAACTAAAGTAACAGACTATATAGGAACTAGGTAACTAAAGTAACAGACTATATAGGAACTAGGTTACTAAAGTAACAGACTATATAGGAACTAGGTAACTAAAGTAGGGCACTATATTGGAACTAGTTAACTAAAGTAGGGCACTATATAGGAACTAGGTAACTAAAGTAACAGACTATATAGGAACTAGGTAACAGACTATATAGGAACTAGGTAACTAAAGTAGTGCACTATATAGGAACTAGGTTACTAAAGTAACGGACTATATAGGAACTAGGTTACTAAAGTAACAGACTATATAGGAACTAGGTAACTAAAGTAGTGCACTATATAGGAACTAGGTAACTAAAGTAGGGCACTATATAGGAACTAGGTTACTAAAGTAACAGACTATATAGGAACTAGGTTACTAAAGTAACAGACTATATAGGAACTAGGTAACTAAAGTAGGGCACTATATAGGAACTAGGTAACTAAAGTAACAGACTATATTGGAACTAGGTACCTAAAGTAACAGACTATATTGGAACTAGGTACCTAAAGTAGGGCACTATATAGGAACTAGGTAACTAAATAGGAACTAGGTTACTGAAGTAGTGCACTATAAAGGAACCAGTCTATAATATGTGGCTGGTTATTGAATAATAAATAAATACAAGTGATGGCCATTTCCTTCATAACAATGAGATGCAACCATTAATGTCATCCTCTCTTTATGGGCCTTTGGTAGCGAGTTGTGACTATGTGACAAGGAGGATTTTTCAGATGAACAGGCTTAATCTGTATTTTTTATTCCCCTTTACCCAGTGTCCTTGATTGTCCTGAACCTTAATCTCCTCTGTCTACTGCATAGCTGCCGGAAGGAGGGTTGCTGGAGGGGCTGAAGCACCCCATGATACATTTTAATAATTTTGCCCTAAAATGATATTCCTTCCTGTATGAACAGACATAAATCATTCAAAATACTAGACCAGAGAGCATCATTTAGCCACAGAGAATCACTAGTTATACTAGACCAGAGAGCATCATTTAGCCACAGAGAATCACTAGTTATACTAGACCAGAGAGCATCATTTAGCCACAGAGAATCACTAGTTATACTAGACCAGAGAGCATCATTTAGCCACAGAGAATCACTAGTTATACTAGACCAGAGAGCATCATTTAGCCACAGAGAATAGCCACAGAGAATCACTAGTTATACTAGACCAGAGAGCATCATTTAGCCACAGAGAATCACTAGTTATACTAGACCAGAGAGCATCATTTAGCCACAGAGAATCACTAGTTATACTAGACCAGAGAGCATCATTTAGCCACAGAGAATCACTAGTTATACTAGACCAGAGAGCATCATTTAGCCACAGAGAATAGCCACAGAGAATCACTAGTTATACTAGACCAGAGAGCATCATTTAGCCACAGAGAATCACTAGTTATACTAGACCAGAGAGCATCATTTAGCCACAGAGAATCACTAGTTATACTAGACAGGAGAGCATCATTTAGCCACAGAGAATCACTAGTTATACTAGACCGGAGAGCATCATTTAGCCACAGAGTATCACTAGTTATACTAGACCAGAGAGCATCATTTAGCCACAGAGAATCACTAGTTTATAAACAATTTCTTGGGATTACATTTCGTCACAAGCACTTACAGTCGGGAAGACTGCAATTTGGGTAGCGACTGTGCCAAATATTGAACATCTTGTTGCTTTGTGGTTTGTGGCCATAGACATATAATCCATAGAATCATTTTGGAACCTCTAACTCTGGCAATTTTGACTGTTAAAATAATACTTTAGGATTTTGGCAATGATGCTATTGATGTACTTCCCCAGAGTCAGATGAACTCCTGGAAGTATCCCTTTAAACTCATGGGTACACTAGCAATGGCTGCCAGTCCTGTCAATGGCTGCCAGTCCTGGCAATGGCTGCCAGTCCTGTCAATGGCTGCCAGAACTTCCATCTATGGATTATATTTCTATGGTTGGTTGCGGCTGTCAGTTTTCCTGAAAATTTCAAATACAAATACCTACTGCTTAAAAAATAAATATATGTATATATGTATATACATACATACATACATATATTTATTTTTTAAAGAAAAACCCTTAAATGAGTAGGTGTATCCAAACTTTTGACTGGTACACCTACTCATTTAAGGGTTTTTCTTGATTTGACTATTTTACTAAAGACCTTGTCTTTCAAAGATAATTCGTAAAAATCCAAATAACTTCACAGATCTTCATTGTAAAGGTTTTAAACACTGTTTCCCATGCTTATTCAATGAACCATAAACAATTAATGAACATGCACCTGTAGAACGGTCGTTAAGACACTAACAGCTTACAGACGATAGGCAATGAAGGTCACAGTTATGAAAACTTAGGACACTAAAGACTCTGAAAAACACCAAAAGAAAGATGCCCAGGGTCCCTGCTCATCTGCGTGAACGTGCCTTAGGCATGCTGCAAGGAGGCATGAGGACTGCAGATGTGGCCAGGACAATAAATTGCAATGTCCGTACTGTGAGATGCCCAAGACAGCACTAAAGGGAGACAGGACGGACAGCTGATCAGTCCTCACAGTGGCAGACCACGTGTAACAACACCTGCACAGGATCGGTACATCCGAACATCACATCTGCGGGACAGGTACAGGATGGCAACAACAACTGCCCGAGTTACACCAGGAACGCACAATCCCTCCATCAGTGCTCAGACTGTCCACAATAGGCTGAGAGAGGCTGGACTGAGGGCTTGTAGGCCTGTTGTAGTAATGCAGCTCCTCACCAGACATCACCGGCAACAACGTCGCCTATGGGCACAAACTCACCATCGCTGGACCAGAGAGGACTGGCAAAAAATGCTCTCCACTGACGAGTCACGGTTTTGTCTCACCAGGGGGGATGGTCGGATTCGTGTTTATTGTCAAAGGAATGAGCGTTACATCGAGGCCTGTACTCTGGAGCGGGATCGATTTGGAGGTGGAGGGTCCGTCATGGTCTGGGGTGGTGTGTCACAGCATCATCGGACTGAGCTTGTTGCCATTGCAGGCAATCTCAACACTGTGCGTTACAGGGAAGACATCCTCCTCCCTCATGTGGTACCCTTCCTGCAGGCTCATCCTGACATAACCCTCCAGCATGACAATGCCACCAGCCATACTGCTCATTCTGTGCATGATTTCCTGCAAGACAGGAATGTCAGTGTTCTGCCATGGTCAACGAAGAACCCGGATCTCAATCCCATTGAGCAGCCGTCTTCATGGACCTGGCTAAGGCTTTCGACATTTTAGCGGGAGACTCAACAGCCTTGGTTTCTCAAATGATTGCCTCGCCTGGTTCACCAACTACCTCTCTGATAGAGTTCAGTGTATCAAATCGGAGGGCCTGTTGTCTGAACCTCTGGCGGTCTCTATGGGAGTTCCGCAGGGTTCAATTCTCAGGCCAACCCTCTTCTCTGTATACATCAATGGTGTCGCTCTTGCTGCTGGTGATTCTCTGATCCACCTCTACGCAGACGACACCATTTTGTATTTTTCTGGCCCTTCTTTGGACACTAACCTCCAGACAAGTTTCAATGCCATACAACTCTCCTTCTGTGGCATCTAACTGCTCTTAAATGCAAGTAAAACTAAATGCATGCTCTTCAACCGATCGCTGCCCGCACCTGCCCGCCCGTCCAGCATCACTACTCTGAACGGTTCTGACTTAGAATATGTGGACAACTACAAATACCTAGGTGTCTGGTTAGACTGTAAACTCTCCTTCCAGGCTCTCACTAGCTTTAATCAGCAGCTGTCAGAGCAGGTCACAGATCACTGCACCTGTACATAGCCCAACTGTAAATAGCCCATCCAACCTCATCCCCCATACTGCATGTATTTATTTATCTTGCTCCTTTGCACCCCAGTACCTCTACTTGCACATTCATCTTTTGCACATCTATCATTCCAGTGTTTAATTGCTATATTGTAATTACTTCGCCACAATTGCCTAACCTCCCTTATCCTACCACATTTGCACACACTGTATATAGACTTTTTCTATTGTATTATTGACTATGTTTGTTTTATTCCATGTGTAACTCTGTGTTGTATGTGTCGAACTGCTTTGCTTTATCTTGGCCAGGTCGCAATTGTAAATGAGAACTTGTTCTCAACTGGACTACCTGGTGAAATAAAGGTTAAATAAAAAATAAATTGGAAACATATGTGTACATTGCCAGAAATAGATAATAAACAAAAGTAAAATAAACAATAAAAAATTGACAGTAAACATTACAACCATAAAAGTTCCAAAATAATAAAGACAATTGTCATTATGTCTATATATACATACCTCTTTCTCTCTCTCTCTCTCTCTCTCTCTCTCTCTCTCTCTCTCTCTCTCTCTCTCTCTCTCTCTCTCTCTCTCTCTCTCTCTCTCTCTCTCTCTCTCTCTCTCTCTCTCTCTCTCTCTCTCTCTCTCTCTCTCTCTCTCTCTCTCTCTCTCTCTCTCTCTCGTTCTCTCTCTCTCTCTCTCTCTCTCTCTCTCTCTCTCTCTCTCGTTCTCTCTCTTTCTCTCTCTCTCGTTCTCTTTCTTTCTTTCTTTCTTTCTTTCTTTCTTTCTTTCTTTCTTTCTTTCTTTCTTTCTTTCTTTCTTTCTTTCTTTATTTCTTTATTTCTTTATTTCTTTCTTTCACCCCTCCTCTCTCTGTATGCCCTAACAAACTCTATGACCATGGACAGAGACACAGACACCCTTGTGGCATCACAACTCCCAAGAGTGATTATTATAAGAAAATGTCAACCCTCAGGTCGTTATGTTCAAAGTCCTAAGGTCCTTATCACATAAGGGTTGAATCATTGCCATAACAAAACAACTTTCCCTTGTGAACATCTACAGAACGTATCCAGCTCCTGTCTCAAAGCCAAATTAGTTTTTTTCTGTGTGTTCTTTAGTGGATTTGTTTACAGTGTTCTTTTTCTTCTCCACCAATCAAAGTTCCTTCCATGTGTTCTTTTTCTTCTCCACCAATCAAAGTTCCTCCCATGTGTTCTTTCACTCCAACATCTGTGGATGTGGGTGTACTGTGAACTTTCCACTAACCTCCTGTGGATGTTCTGTGTGTTCTATAGCTTCTTCTCATGCTGTTTTCTGTTCTGTTCCACCAGGCTCTGCTGGCCCTGGCATCTCCCTCTGGACCTGGGGTGTGTCGGGGGCTATGGTGAGGACATGTGCCTCAGCGGGAGGACTGGATGTCATGGAGGAGATGGATTGGGGCTGCGGAGAGGATTGGGTAAAGTGTTGGAGAGAGGAGGGCTGGGCACAAAGCTTGGGACAGAAAGAAGACTGGAGAGAGGGAGGGCGAGAGAGAGAGGGCAGGGAACCAGGACATGGCTGGGGCAGGAGACAAGGCTTGGGAGAGACCTGGGTCGAGGCCTGGGAGGCTGGTCATTCACCCTGCTGGTCCTGCTCCTCCTACTCTCCCCGGTGTTCCCCCAGTGCCCTGACAGCTGCCACTGTGTGTGGGAGAGCAGCATGGTGCTGTGTACGGACGCTGGGCTCCGTGAGTTCCCCCAAGGCCTTCCTCCGGACACCGTCACCCTCCACCTGGAGAGGAACTACATCCGCTCGCTCCCCGAGAGCGCCTTTAGGCAAGGAAGATAACAATTGGGATTTTTTAAATTCACCTTCACCTTCATTATTGTCATTAGTTCATTTATTCATTGATTAATGAATTAATGAATTAATATTTATTTTTCTATTTCTTTCATTTTAATTCATATCTGGCTCCCGTTTTGGTTTTAGTTCCAGGTCTAGTTATGATGTTTCTGACACTTCCTCTTGTTATATACCTTCCCTTCAGGGAGCTGACCCACCTGAGGGAGCTTTACCTCTCCCACAACCGCATCGACACCCTCTCCTCCGGGGCCCTGCGTCACCTGAGCTCAGAGCTCCGTCTCCTGGATCTTTCACACAACCTGTTACGCCAGGCCAGCCGGGACGAGTTCAGTTCCACGCGGGCCAAGACGCGCCTCTACCACAACCCGTGGCACTGCGACTGTACCCTGCAGGAGCTGATGGAGACGTTAAATCTAGAGCCGGAGACGGTCAACGGGATCGTGTGTGAGAGCTCGGTGAGGAGCGCCGGGGAGGTGAGTCGCTGGGAGGATCCAGGGGGTGCAGGGGAGCACGCCGGTCAACCGCTGGTTAAATTGCTTGACTCTGGGGTGAACTTCTGTAATCTCCAGCGGAAGACCACGGATGTGGCTATGCTGGTGACCATGTTCGTGTGGTTCTTCATGGTCATTGTTTATGTGGTCTACTACGTGAGACAGAACCAGGCTGAGACCAGAAGACATCTGGAGTATCTGAAGAGTTTGCCCAGTCCGAGGAAAACAGTCACGGAGTCAGACACGATAAGCACTGGTCTCTGAACTATTTATTTATTGCCTTTCTTTAATCAGGTAGGTTATTGAGAACACAGTCTATTTTACAAAAACAACCAAGGGAAGGCCTACGAAAAGGCCGTAGGGACAATTCATGTCTCTGTATTGGGATGGAGCTTGTTAATTGAAAAGGGACTATCTATAACAACTTTGACTTTAATTAAATGATTACAGCATTTTATTTTTGTAACTACTTTTCCATAATTATTTATATATTTTTGCCCTACATTTATACAAAAAAATGAAGGTTTTTGTATCCACTGGCATATGCACAGCTCTAACGCTGTCCAAATGGAGAGAAAGACCAGATCAGCACCTTTCATCATCAATACTGGTGGCTTTCATCATCAATACTGGTGGCTTTCATCATCAATACTGGTGGCTTTCATCATCAATACTGGTGGCTTTCATCATCAATACTGGTGGCTTTCATCATCAATACTGGTGGCTTTCATCATCAATACTGGTGGCTTTCATCATCAATACTGGTGGCTTTCATCATCAATACTGGTGGCTTTCATCTTCAATACTGGTGGCTTTCATCTTCAATACTGGTGGCTTTCATCATCAATACTGGTGGCTTTCATCATCAATACTGGTGGCTTTCATCATCAATACTGGTGGCTTTCATCATCAATACTGGTGGCTTTCATCATCAATATTGGTGGCTTTCATCATCAATACTGGTGGCTTTCATCATCAATACTGGTGGCTTTCATCTTCAATACTGGTGGCTTTCATCATCAATACTGGTGGCTTTCATCTTCAATACTGGTGGCTTTCATCATCAATACTGGTGGCTTTCATCATCAATACTGGTGGCTTTCATCATCAATACTGGTGGCTTTCATCATCAATATTGGTGGCTTTCATCTTCAATACTGGTGGCTTTCATCTTCAATACTGGTGGCTATCATCATCAATACTGGTGGCTTTCATCTTCAATACTGGTGGCTTTCATCTTCAATACTGGTGGCTTTCATCTTCAATACTGGTGGCTTTCATCTTCAATACTGGTGGCTTTCATCATCAATACTGGTGGCTTTCATCATCAATACTGGTGGCTTTCATCATCAATACTGGTGGCTTTCATCATCAATACTGGTGGCTTTCATCTTCAATACTGGTGGCTTTCATCTTCAATACTGGTGGCTTTCATCTTCAATACTGGTGGCTTTCATCATCAATACTGGTGGCTTTCATCATCAATACTGGTGGCTTTCATCATCAATACTGGTGGCTTTCATCATCAATACTGGTGGCTTTCATCATCAATACTGGTGGCTTTCATCATCAATACTGGTGGCTTTCATCATCAATACTGGTGGCTTTCATCATCAATACTGGTGGCTTTCATCATCAATACTGGTGGCTTTCATCTTCAATACTGGTGGCTTTCATCATCAATACTGGTGGCTTTCATCATCAATACTGGTGGCTTTCATCTTCAATAATGGTGGCTTTCATCTTCAATACTGGTGGCTTTCATCATCAATACTGGTGGCTTTCATCATCAATACTGGTGGCTTTCATCATCAATACTGGTGGCTTTCATCATCAATACTGGTGGCTTTCATCTTCAATACTGGTGGCTTTCATCATCAATACTGGTGGCTTTCATCTTCAATACTGGTGGCTTTCATCTTCAATACTGGTGGCTTTCATCATCAATACTGGTGGCTTTCATCTTCAATATTGGTGGCTTTCATCTTCAATACTGGTGGCTTTCATCTTCAATACTGGTGGCTTTCATCATCAATACTGGTCTGTCTGTAAATAGGGACTGTCTGTTTCTATTCTGTATATCAGGTTCCAAAGACATGTGATGTTGTTTAGTGTTCAGGGTGATTACTCTTACTTTTATCTCTCTCCAGCCCTTGATGATCAGTGAAGGCTATTTTAACCTCTCACTCTACAAGGTCACTGAGTCTGAACCAGCCAGTCATCTACATTCATATCCTGTGTTTTATCACCCTACGAGCCAGGACACAGCCTGAGATTCTCTGGCAGGCCACTGTTGACCAATTCAAAGTCTAGGTTGAAAACTAACGGAGATCGGGCATTTGCCCGAGACTTTGGAATGGTCTGCCAGAGGACACCAGGCTTATAGATTCAGTGCCTCTTTTTAAATCCCTTACCGAAGACACACTTTTGTAAAGATGCTTAGTGATTTTATTTTATGATGTGAAGCATGTTACTTGTATCGAAAAGCGATATACAAATAAAGTTATAATTATATTAAACCCCACTAATCCCTCAATCCGCACTACATCCATTCCTTCCTGCTGTTCTAATGTTACCCTGGCCCTAGGAAGCAGGTGCTGAATCCCTTTTTTTAGTCATCAAGTACGTAACAAGCAATCATTTCTAAATTGGTCAAGTTAGGAGAGGCTAGTGTATGACGGCAGGGTATCATCTGTCTCTCGGAAGCAGAGAAATTAAATGAAGACCTGATTTTAGAATTGATTGAATAATTAACATTTATCTTTTGTTAAAAATTATCAGATGAATGAAACAAACTTGTTTTTGAAATGCCTTGTTTCTGTGGATCCTAACGTATCTTCTTAGTGATGTTTTATTAAGAACTGGTTTTCTGTCTGTGTGGTTAAAGTTATGGTCCTATATTTTCTCCCTGGACTTTCTTATTGTTAGTGAAGTGAGTTTAAAGAGACAGTTGACTTTGAGATATTTCCAATTGAGTCGTAATATATGCAGCTATTACCGTGAATGCAGTGTCCGCGAACACGCCATGGATTGAAACTAGGGACTCTATTCAGTCATGGAAGTTCAGCATTACAGCCTAATTAAAATCGAAAGGCAATGTTCCCACTTTAGCGGAGACCGCATTCACGGTAAACGTTGCACATGCCAGCTCAATGGGAAATGATCTTAAAATGTATATCACAGAATCTGTAACGCTTCAGCGATCCAGACCGAATAGCTTAATGTCGTGAACTAAATGAAAGCATGCTGGTGAATGTGTGTAATACGTTCAATGACTTTTTTCCCCTGACATTATTGATTGAGAATGAGTCCTGTACCATATTGTTGCTATATCAATCAGAATGGGATATTATGTGTTTCATGAAAAAAAAAAAATGGTTTGTACAGTAGCCTATATGTGGTACGTTTCTATGGAGATATTCCTATTACTTTTGTCTCAGACAAACCCTAAGAGGTTTTGTATTGTGTTTGTGTAATGTTGTGGCATTCAGAGTTCCATTCTAGCACAGGTTGTGGTATAGCACTGTCAATTTAAATGATAGCACTGTCAATTTAAATGATAGCACTGTCAATTTAAATGATAGCACTGTCAATTTAAATGATAGCTCTGTCAATGTAAATGATAGCACTGCCAATTTAAATGATAGCACTGTCAATTTAAATGATAGCACTGTCAATTTAAATGATAGCACTGTCAATTTAAATGATAGCACTGTCAATTTAAATGATAGCACTGTCAATTTAAATGATAGCACTGTCAATTTAAATGATAGCACTGTCAATTTAAATGATAGCACTGTCAATTTTAATGATACCACTGTCAATTTTAATGATAGCACTGTCAATTTAAATGATAGCACTGTCAATTTAAATGATAGCACTGTCCATTTAAATGATAGCACTGTCAATTTAAATGATAGCACTGTCAATTTAAATGATAGCACTGTCAATTTAAATGATAGCACTGTCAATTTAAATGATAGCACTGTCAATTTAAATGATAGCACTGTCAAGTTAAATGATAGCACTGTCAAGTTAAATGATAGCACTGTCAATTTAAATGATAGCACTGTCAAATTAAATGATAGCATTGTCTATTTAAAAGAGAGCACTGTCAATTTAAATGATAGCACTGTCAATTTAAATGATAGCACTGTCAATTTAAATGATAGCACTGTCAATTTAAATGATAGCACTGTCAATTTAAAAGGGAGCACTGTCAATTTAAAAGGGAGCACTGTCAATTAAAATGATAGCACTGTCAATTTAAATGATAGCACTGTCAATTTAAATGATAGCACTGTCAATTTAAATGATAGCACTGTAAATTTAAATGATAGCACTGTCAATTTAAATGATAGCACTGTCAAGTTAAATGATAGCACTGTCAAGTTAAATGATAGCACTGTCAATTTAAATGATAGCACTGTCAAATTAAATGATAGCATTGTCTATTTAAAAGAGAGCACTGTCAATTTAAATGATAGCACTGTCAATTTAAATGATAGCACTGTCAATTTAAAAGGGAGCACTGTCAATTTAAAAGGGAGAACTGTCAATTAAAATGATAGCACTGTCAATTTAAATGATAGCACTGTCAATTGAAATGATAGCACTGTCAATTGAAATGATAGCACTGTCAATTAAAAAGAGAGCACTGTCAATTAAAAAGAGAGCACTGTCAAGTTAAATGATAGCACTGTCAAGTTAAATGATAGCACTGTCAAGTTAAATGATAGCACTGTGAATTGAAATGATAGCACTGTCAATTAAAAAGAGAGCACTGTCAAGTTAAATGATAGCACTGTCAAGTTAATTATGATAGCACTGTCAAGTTAAATGATAGCACTGTCAATTAAAAAGAGAGCACTGTCAAGTTAAATGATAGCACTGTCAAGTTAAATGATAGCACTGTCAAGTTAAATGATAGCACTGTCAATTAAAAAGAGAGCACTGTCAAGTTAAATGATAGCACTGTCAAGTTAAATGATAGCACTGTCAATTTAAATGATATCACTGTTAATTTAAATGATAGCACTGTCCCTTTAAATGATAACCCAACTCCTTTAATTGATTGCACAGTCCCTTTAAATGATAACCCAACTCCTTTAATTGATTGCACAGTCCCTTTAAATGATAACCCAACTCCTTTAATTGATTGCACAGTCCCTTTAAATGATAACCCAACTCCTTTAATTGATTGCACAGTCCCTTTAAACGATAACCCAACTCCTTTAATTGATTGCACAGTCCCTTTAAATGATAACCCAACTCCTGTAAATGATTGCACTGTCCCTTTAATTGATAGCCCAACTCCTTTAATTGATTGCACAGTCCCTTTAAATGATAACCCAACTCCTGTAAATGATAGCACTGTCCCTTTAAATGATAACCCAACTCCTTTAATTGATTGCACAGTCCCTTTAAATGATAACCCGACTCCTTTAAATGATTGCACTGTCCCTTTAAATGATAACCCAACTCCTTTAATTGATTGCACAGTCCCTTTATAATGATAACCCAACTCCTTTAATTGATTGCACAGTCCCTTTAATTGATAACCCAACTCCTTTAATTGATAACCCAACTCCTTTAATTGATTGCAATGTCCTGTCATTAACTGTAGTGTAACTGTTTTACGTCATAGGCTACAATGAATACCACAACCTGAGTGACAAACCCGGTCTGTGGAGATGCCAATAACCCAGACAACAAGAACCAAGCATGCCTCCTTCTGTGGCATTTTTACAACAGGGGTTTATTTGTGATGTATTTTCATCTTGCTGATTTAGTTTTTTTCTCCTGTTGTTTTAAATGTCAATCATTATTCTAAACAAAGACGACGACATCGTAGATTCGGGAACCAATACATCACATCATAAATGAACTTTAAAACCAAATTACGGGGGAAAAATAAAATAAACGTGGCTCTGTGTTGTTTAGAGAAATGCTTCTACCTTTTATTGCTACGGTGAAAGGTGAAAGGTGAAAGGTCAGGAAAGAAAAGGGGAAAAAATGTAAAGACAGGATGACAATCGGTTCATACAGTTACTGATGACAGCGGTTGGAAATGTCTCCCTTCTCTTATCTAGCATGCTTAAAAAACAATCTGAAAATATTGAAAAAAGGTTTTTACATTTTACAAAATAGTACATGATATGAACTTCGCACCTCCTCACAAAAATGTTGCATACTCTCTCCGATGAAGAAAACAACAAATAAATTGGGGTGCCACCCACTTGTGATCCATGGTCTCTCCTTGTGTGTTGTGACTACATTCCACCCCTCGATATCCATATCCTAATAACCCTAACCCTAACCCTAACCCTAACCCTAACCCTAACCCTAACCCTAACCCTAACCCTAAACCCTAAACCCTAACCCTAACCCTAACCCCTAACCCTAACCCTAACCCTAACCCTAAAAACCCTAACCCTAACCCCCTAACCCTAACCCCTAACCCTAACCCTAACCCTAACCCCTAACCCTAACCCTAACCCCTAACCCTAACCCTAACCCTACATTCCACCCCTCGATATCCATATCCTAACCCTAACCCTAACCCTAACCCTACATTCCACCCCTCGATATCCATTGAGCTCAAACACACAGACCAACGGAAAGAGCCACACAGGACACAGGATCTACATTTGGATTCTATCTCTGGGAATATAATACCGTCAACAACAAAGTTCAATCATACTTTCAGGTTTCAGAAACAAATCATCTCCCCAGATAAGTTTTAACGCTACACACTCTTCTCTGGAGCATTATGGGGGGGGGGTGAATATCAACCCCACACACACTCTTCTCTGGAGCATTATGGGGGTGAATATCAACCCCCACACACTCTTCTCTGGAGCATTATGGGGGGGTGAATATCAACCCCCCACACACTCTTCTCTGGAGCATTATGGGGGGGTGAATATCAACCCCCCACACACTCTTCTCTGGAGCATTATGGGGGGTGAATATCAACCCCAAACACACTCTTCTCTGGAGCATTATGGGGGGTGAATATCAACCCCACACACTCTTCTCTGGGAGCATTATGGGGGGGTGAATAACAACCCCACACACACTCTTCTCTGGAGCATTATGGGGGGTGAATATCAACCCCACACACACTCTTCTCTGGAGCATTATGGGGGGTGAATATCAACCCCCACACACTCTTCTCTGGAGCATTATGGGGGGTGAATATCAACCCCACACACACTCTTCTCTGGAGCATTATGGGGGGGGGTGAATAACAACCCCACCTCTGGAGCATTATGGGGGGTGAATATCAACCCCACACACACTCTTCTCTGGAGCATTATGGGGGGTGAATATCAACCCCACACACTCTTCTCTGGAGCATTATGGGGGGTGAATATCAACCCCACACACACTCTTCTCTGGAGCATTATGGGGGGGGGGTGAATAACAACCCCCCACACACTCTTCTCTGGAGCATTATGGGGTGTGAATAACAACCCCCCACACACTCTTCTCTGGAGCATTATAGGGGGTGAATATCGACCCCACACACACTCTTCTCTGGAGCATTATGGGGAGTGAATATCAACCCCACACACACTCTTCTCTGGAGCATTATGGGGGGTGAATATCAACCCCACACACACTCTTCTCTGGAGCATTATGGGGGTGTGAATAACAACCCCACACACACTCTTCTCTGGAGCATTATGGGGGGTGAATATCAACCCCACACACACTCTTCTCTGGAGCATTATGGGGGGTGAATAACAACCCCCCACACACTCTTCTCTGGAGCATTATGGGGGGTGAATATCAACCCCACACACACTCTTCTCTGGAGCATTATGGGGGGTGAATAACAACCCCATATCAAATCCAATTTTATTTGTCACATACACATGGTTAGCAGACGTTAAATGCGAGTGTAGCGAAATGCTTGTGCTTCTAGTTCCGACAATGCAGTGATAACCAACAAGTAATCTAACTAACAATTCCAAAACTACTGTCTTATACACAGTGTAAGGGGATAAGGAACATGTACATAAGGATATATGAATGAGTGATGGTACAGAGCAGCATACAGTAGATGGTATCGAGTACAGTATATACATATGAGATGAGTGTGTAGACAAAGTAAACAAAGTGGCATAGTTAAAGTGGCTAGTGATACATGTGTTACATAAGGATGCAGTCGATGATGTAGAGTACAGTATATACATATGCATATGAGATGAATAATGTAGGGTAAGTAACATTATATAAGGTAGCATTGTTTAAAGTGGCTAGTGATATATTTACATAATTTCCCATCAATTCCCATTATTAAAATGGCTGGAGTTGGGTCAGTGTCAATGACAGTGTGTTGGCAGCAGCCACTCAATGGTAGTGGTGGCTGTTTAACAGTCTGATGGCCTTGAGATAGAAGCTGTTTTTCAGTCTCTCGGTCCCAGCTTTGATGCACCTGTACTGACCTCGCCTTCTGGATGATAGCGGGGTGAACAGGCAGTGGTTCGGGTGGTTGATGTCCTTGATGATCTTTATGGCCTTCCTGTAACAACGGGTGGTGTAGGTGTCCTGGAGGGCAGGTAGTTTTCCCCGGTGATGCGTTGTGCAGTCCTCACTACCCTCTGGAGAGCCTTACGGTTGAGGGCGGAGCAGTTGCCGTACCAGGCGGTGATACAGCCCGCCAGGATGCTCTCGATTGTGCATCTGTAGAAGTTTGTGAGTGCTTTTGGTGACAAGCCGAATTTCTTCAGCCTCCTGAGGTTGAATAGGCGCTGCTGCGCTCTTCTTCACGACGCTGTCAGTGTGAGTGGACCAATTCAGTTTGTCTGTGATGTGTATGCCGAGGAACTTAAAACTAGCTACCCTCTCCACTACTGTTCCATCGATGTGGATAGGGGGTGTTCCCTCTGCTGTTTCCTGAAGTCCACAATCATCTCCTTAGTTTTGTTGACGTTGAGTGTGAGGTTATTTTCCTGACACCACACTCCGAGGGCCCTCACCTCCTCCCTGTAGGCCGTCTCGTCGTTGTTGGTAATCAAGCCTACCACTGTTGTGTCGTCCGCAAACTTGATGATTGAGTTGGAGGCGTGCGTGGCCACGCAGTCGTGGGTGAACAGGGAGTACAGGAGAGGGCTCAGAACGCACCCTTGTGGGGCCCCGTGTTGAGGATCAGCGGGGAGGAGATGTTGTTGCCTACCCTCACCACCTGGGGGCGGCCCGTCAGGAAGTCCAGTACCCAGTTGCACAGGGCGGGGTCGAGACCCAGGGTCTCGAGCTTGATGACGAGCTTGGAGGGTACTATGGTGTTGAATGCCGAGCTGTAGTCGATGAACAGCATTCTCACATAGGTATTCCTCTTGTCCAGGTGGGTTAGGGCAGTGTGCAGTGTGTTTGAGATTGCATCGTCTGTGGACCTATTTGGGCGGTAAGCAAATTGGAGTGGGTCTAGGGTGTCAGGTAGGGTGGAGGTGATATGGTCCTTGACTAGTCTCTCAAAGCACTTCATGATGACGGAAGTGAGTGCTACGGGGCGGTAGTCGTTTAGCTCAGTTACCTTAGCTTTCTTGGGAACAGGAACAATGGTGGCCCTCTTGAAGCATGTGGGAACAGCAGACTGGTATAGGGATTGATTGAATATGTCCGTAAAACACACCGGCCAGCTGGTCTGCGCATGCTCTGAGGGCGCGGCTGGGGATGCCGTCTGGGCCTGCAGCCTTGCGAGGGTTAACACGTTTAAATGTCTTACTCACCTCGGCTGCAGTGAAGGAGAGACCGCATGTTTCCGTTGCAGGCCGTGTCAGTGGTACTGTATTGTCCTCAAAGCGGGCAAAAAAGTTATTTAGTCTGCCTGGGAGCAAGACATCCTGGTCCGTGACTGGGCTGGATTTAATCTTGTAGTCCGTGATTGACTGTAGACCCTGCCACATGCCTCTTGTGTCTGAGCCATTGAATTGAGATTCCACTTTGTCTCTGTACTGACGCTTAGCTTGTTTAATAGCCTTGCTGAGGGAATAGCTGCACTGTTTGTATTCAGTCATGTTGCCAGACACCTTGCCCTGATTAAAAGCAGTGGTTCGCGCTTTCAGTTTCACGCGAATGCTGCCATCAATCCACGGTTTCTGGTTAGGGAATGTTTTTATCGTTGCTATGGGAACGACATCTTCGACGCACGTTCTAATGAACTCGCACACCGAATCAGCGTATTCGTCAATATTCCCATCTGACGCAATACGAAACATGTCCCAGTCCACGTGATGGAAGCAGTCTTGGAGTGTAGAGTCAGCTTGGTCTGACCAGCGTTGGACAGACCTCAGCGTGGGAGCCTCTTGTTTTAATTTCTGCCTGTAGGCAGGGATCAGCAAAATGGAGTCGTGGTCAGCTTTTCCGAAAGGGGGGCGGGGCCTTATATGCGTCGCGGAAGTTAGAGTAACAATGATCCAAGGTTTTACCACCCCTGGTTGCGCAATCGATATGCTGATAAAATTTAGGGAGTCTTGTTTTCAGATTGGCTTTGTTAAAATCCCCAGCTACAATGAATGCAGCCTCCGGATAAATGTTTTCCAGTTTGCAAAGAGTTAAATAAAGTTCGTTCAGAGCCATCGATGTGTCTGCTTGGGGGATATATACGGATGTGATTATAATCGAAGAGAATTCTCTTGGAAGATAATGCGGTCTACATTTGATTGTGAGGAATTCTAAATCAGGTGAACAGAAGGATTTGAGTTCCTGTATGTTTCCTTCATCACACCATGTCCCGTTAGTCATGAGGCATACGCCCCGCCACTCTTCTTACCAGAGAGATGTTTGTTTCTGTCCGCGCGATGCGTGGAGAAACCCGTTGGCTGCACCGCCCTGGATAGCGTCTTCCCAGTAAGCCATGTTTCCGTAAAGCAGAGAACGTTGCAGTCTCTGATGTCCCTCTGGAATGCCACCCTTGCTCGGATTTCATCAACCTTGTTGTCGAGAGACTGGACATTGGCAAGAAGAATACTGGGAAGTGGTGCGCGATGTGCCCTTTTTCGGAGTCTGACCAGAACACCGCCGCGTTTCCCTCTTTTTCGTAGTCGTTTCCTTGGGTCGCTGCAAGCAATCCATTCCGTTGTCCTGTTTGTAAGGCAGAACACAGGATCCGCGTCGCGGAAAACATATTCTTGGTCGTACTGATGGTGAGTTGACGCTGATCTTATATTCAGTAGTTCTTCTCGACTGTATGTAATGAAACCTAAGATGACCTGGGGTACTAATGTAAGAAATAACACGTAAAAAAACTAAAAACTGCATAGTTTCCTAGGAACGCGAAGCGAGGCGGCCATCTCAGTCGGCGCCTGCGTACGCCATACACACTCTTCTCTGGAGCATTATGGGGGGTGAATATCAACCCCACACACACTCTTCTCTGGAGCATTATGGGGGGGTGAATAACAACCCCCCACACACTCTTCTCTGGAGCATTATGGGGTGTGAATAACAACCCCCCACACACTCTTCTCTGGAGCATTATGGGGGGTGAATATCAACCCCACACACACTCTTCTCTGGAGCATTATGGGGGGTGAATATCAACCCCACACACACTCTTCTCTGGAGCATTATGGGGGGTGAATAACAACCCCATACACACTCTTCTCTGGAGCATTATGGGGGGTGAATATCAACCCCACACACACTCTTCTCTGGAGCATTATGGGGGGTGAATATCAACCCCACACACACTCTTCTCTGGAGCATTATGGGGGGTGAATATCAACCCCACACACACTCTTCTCTGGAGCATTATGGGGGGTGAATATCAACCCCACACACTCTTCTCTGGAGCATTATGGGGGGGAAGGGGGGTGAATAACAACCCCCCCAAAAAACAACAACAAAAATCAATAAAATAAAAAGCGACTTCAGCCTGTTAATTGTTTTTTTTTCTTTTATTTCCAATTTACATTAATCAAAACCGTAACAAAAACAAAATCATGATCATCATATTTAATAATAATAATAATAATAGTAATGATGTTATTATTAACAATATTACTATTATTATTAATATAAAAAATATATTTACCACCCCCTCACAAACGAATGCACACCCTCTGCCCTGGTCGTGGTGCCTCGACCAGGGCACTCCACTTCCTCCCATAAACCCCCTGCAGAGGGTCCCTCTGCCCTGGTCGTGGTGCCTCGACCAGGGCACTCCACTTCCTCCCATAAACCCCCTGCAGAGGGTCCCTCTGGTGCCTCGACCAGGGCACTCCACTTCCTCCCATAAACCCCCTGCGGAGGGTCCCTCTGTGTGTAAATGAGGGCTGGATTGTCCAGTCGTGATATCAAGTCAAAAAGCCATATCCCGTTCCTGATCCTAGAGGGGCATGGCCAGGGTCGAGGTACTTCCTACCAGGGCAGAAGGTACTTCCTGTGTGAGGGGACAGCAGGGGGTTTATGGGAGGAAGTGGAGTGGGATAGGTCAACGGTCAAAGTCAACTTCTGGTGGGCTTCTCACAACATGGGGTCAAATGCACCAAAAAATAAGATTGCCAAAGCTGGATTTGTAAACTTGGAAACAGGATTTAACTTTGCTCTGTTGTTTCTTTCTGTGTGTGTGTGTGAGGTAGCTTAAAATATTATCATTAAAACAAAATTAAAAAAACAAAATAAATTTAGAGCTCGGATTGATTCCGAATTGAACATGTCTCTTTACAAAATATATTATGGACATGGTTTTTGTGTCATTGGGTTCCCACGGAGAAGGGTCAGAGTTGGGTTGGAGGGGCGGGCAGCAACATTTACCACTCTGGAAAATGATCTCAGTGTGAAATGTACTCTCTGAAAAATGCATATATATATATATATATATATATATATGTATACACACATATACATACATGCACACACATTATAAACATGTCACTAATACATTAGTATCTGGTTGTTAAAGAATACAGACTTGTTTTACAACAATAGCACCATTTGACTTTATTATAATACACAGTAACTTCCTGATACACACTGGGGCGGCGGTTGGAACTAGGAACACCTGCACGTATCACACTGACAGATTTTTTGGTTTGGAATTGGTATAATATTTAGGGTGTGGAGGAATAGAAGAGGAACAATGAAAAGAGGAGACTAATAGAATATGTATGTTGTTGTGGATGGGGCCTTTTTACAGGCTACACACACTCAGTCCTAACACACCTGGGACCCACACCTGAACAATAAATAAATAACACCAACTCATTGTCTGGCACGCTGCCTTTTTCTCCTCTTCTCCTCGATCCTTCTTGTTAGTGGGGTGGTGCTCCCAGGGTGGGGGGTGGAGGGAGGGCTGGGGCACCATGGGAGGGGGGTCTGATGGAGGGAGACTGGAAGGCCACGAAATCCCAGATGAATATTGCCGGTGCCATTCAGTGCAGGACTTAGTTGGAAAAAGCACTTTCTACTTAAACAAAAAAATTATATAAAAGTGTCTTGATCTTTCTCTATTCTTTCTTTCATTCTTCCTTTTTTTGATAGAAGCGTGTGTTCCTCTCTCTCATATTTTATGTGTTTTTCCCCTCTACTTCTCCTTCTTTTCATCCCTCTTTCTTTACAAGAAGCAAACTGCGCCGACGTCAACACCAAACTCTTGGTCCGCTCCTCCAATATCCACAGGAGCGATGTCCACGATGGGCAGCCGGCTGGTCTTCTGGGATCTGTACTCAATCACTGTCTTTCCCCACGTTCCTTTATGTTTCTGGGGACAGAGAGACAGACATGTTATAGATATTGATAGGGGACAGACATGTTATAGATATTGATAGGGGACAGTCATGTTATAGACATTGATAGGGGACAGTCATGTTATAGACATTGATAGGGGACAGACATGTTATAGATATGTTATAGACATGTTATAGACATTGAGAGGGGACAGATATGTTATAGATATTGATAGGGGACAGACATGTTATAGATATGTTATAGACATGTTATAGACATTGAGAGGGGACAATATGTTATAGATATTGATAGGGGACCGACATGTTATAGATATGTTATAGACAAGTTATAGACATTGAGAGGGGACAATATGTTATAGATATTGATAGGGGATAGACATGTTATAGACATCGATAGGGGACAGATATGTTATAGATATTGATAGGGGACAGACATGTTATAGACATTGATAGGGGACAGACATGTTATAGATATGTTATAGACATGTTATAGACATTGATAGGGGACCGACATGTTATAGATATGTTATAGACATGTTATAGACATCGATAGGGGACAGATATGTTATAGATATTGATAGGGGACAGACATGTTATAGATATTGATAGGGGACAGACATGTTATAGATATTGATAGGGGACAGTCATGTTATAGACATTGATAGGGGACAGACATGTTATAGACACGATAGGGACAGATATGTTATAGATATTGATAGGGACAGATATGTTATAGACATCGATAGGGGACAGATATGTTATAGACATTGATAGGGGACAGATATGTTATAGATATTGATAGGGGACAGATATGTTATAGATATTGATAGGGGACAGACATGTTATAGACATTGATAGGGGACAGATATGTTATAGATATTGATAGGGGATAGACATGTTATAGATATTGATAGGGGACAGACATGTTATAGATATTGATAGGGGATAGACATGTTATAGATATTGATAGGGGACAGATATGTTATAGATATTGATAGGGGACAGACATGTTATAGATATTGATAGGGGACAGACATGTTATAGATATTGATAGGGGACAGACATGTTATAGATATTGATAGGGGACAGACATGTTATAGATATTGATAGGGGACAGACATGTTATAGATATGTTATAGACATGTTATAGACATTGAGAGGGGACAATATGTTATAGATATTGATAGGGGATAGACATGTTATAGACATCGATAGGGGACAGATATGTTATAGATATTGATAGGGGACAGACATGTTATAGATATTGATAGGGGACAGACATGTTATAGACATTGATAGGGGACAGACATGTTATAGACATTGATAGGGGACAGATATGTTATAGATATTGATAGGGGACAGACATGTTATAGATATTGATAGGGGACAGTCATGTTATAGACATTGATAGGGACAGACATGTTATAGATATGTTATAGACATGTTATAGACATTGAGAGGGGACAGATATGTTATAGATATTGATAGGGGACAATATGTTATAGATATTGATAGGGGATAGACATGTTATAGACATTGATAGGGGACAGATATGTTATAGATATTGATAGGGGACAGACATGTTATAGATATTGATAGGGGACAGTCATGTTATAGACATTGATAGGGGACAGACATGTTATAGATATGTTATAGACATATAGATATTGAGGGACAGACATGTTATAGACATTGATAGGGGACAGACATGTTATAGATATGTTATAGACATGTTATAGATATTGATAGGGATAGACATGTTATAGATATTGATAGGGGACAGATATGTTATAGATATGTTATAGACATGTTATAGACATGTTATAGACATTGATAGGGGACAGTCATGTTATAGACATTGATAGGGACAGACATGTTATAGATATGTTATAGACATGTTATAGACATTGATAGGGGACAGACATGTTATAGATATTGATAGGGGACAGACATGTTATAGATATTGATAGGGGACAGACATGTTATAGATATTGATAGGGGATAGACATGTTATAGATATTGATAGGGGATAGACATGTTATAGACATTGATAGGGGATAGACATGTTATAGATATTGATAGGGGACAGACATGTTATAGATATTGATAGGGGACAGACATGTTATAGATATTGATAGGGGACAGACATGTTATAGATATTGATAGGGGACAGACATGTTATAGATATTGATAGGGGACAGACATGTTATAGATATGTTATAGACATGTTATAGATATTGATAGGGGACAGATATGTTATAGATATGTTATAGACATGTTATAGACATTGAGAGGGGACAATATGTTATAGATATTGATAGGGGATAGACATGTTATAGACATCGATAGGGGACAGATATGTTATAGATATTGATAGGGGACAGACATGTTATAGATATTGATAGGGGACAGACATGTTATAGACATTGATAGGGGACAGATATGTTATAGACATTGATAGGGGACAGATATGTTATAGATATTGATAGGGACAGATATGTTATAGATATTGATAGGGGACAGTCATGTTATAGATATGTTATAGATATTGATAGGATAGACATGTTATAGATATTGATAGGGGACAGACATGTTATAGATATTAATAGGGACAGACATGTTATAGATATTGATAGGGGATAGACATGTTATAGATATGTTATAGACATGTTATAGATATTGATAGGGGACAGATATGTTATAGCTATGTTATAGACATGTTATAGACATTGAGAGGGGACAATATGTTATAGATATTGATAGGGGATAGACATGTTATAGACATTGATAGGGGACAGATATGTTATAGATATTGATAGGGGACAGACATGTTATAGACATTGAGAGGGGACAATATGTTATAGATATTGATAGGGGATAGACATGTTATAGACATTGATAGGGGACAGATATGTTATAGATATTGATAGGGGACAGACATGTTATAGATATTGATAGGGGACAGTCATGTTATAGACATTGATAGGGGACAGACATGTTATAGATATGTTATAGACATGTTATAGACATTGAGAGGGGACAATATGTTATAGATATTGATAGGGGATAGACATGTTATAGATATGTTATAGACATTGAGAGGGGACAATATGTTATAGATATTGATAGGGGACAGACATGTTATAGATATTGATAGGGACAGTCATGTTATAGACATTGATAGGGACAGACATGTTATAGATATGTTATAGACATGTTATAGATATTGAGGGGACAGACATGTTATAGACATTGATAGGGGACAGACATGTTATAGATATGTTATAGACATGTTATAGATATTGATAGGGGATAGACATGTTATAGATATTGATAGGGGACAGATATGTTATAGATATGTTATAGACATGTTATAGACAGATATTGATAGGGGACAGTCATGTTATAGACATTGATAGGGACAGACATGTTATAGATATGTTATAGACATGTTATAGACATTGATAGGGGACAGACATGTTATAGATATTGATAGGGGACAGTCATGTTATAGACATTGATAGGGGACAGACATGTTATAGATATTGATAGGGATAGACATGTTATAGATATTGATAGGGGATAGACATGTTATAGACATTGATAGGGGATAGACATGTTATAGATATTGATAGGGGACAGATATGTTATAGATATTGATAGGGGATAGACATGTTATTATAGGGGACAGACATGTTATAGATATTAATAGGGGACAGACATGTTATAGATATTGATAGGGGATAGACATGTTATAGATATGTTATAGACATGTTATAGATATTGATAGGGGACAGACATGTTATAGATATTTATAGACATGTTATAGACATTGAGAGGGGACAGATATGTTATAGATATTGATAGGGGATAGACATGTTATAGACATTGATAGGGGACAGATATGTTATAGATATTGATAGGGGACAGACATGTTATAGATATTGATAGGGACAGACATGTTATAGATATTGATAGGGGACAGATATGTTATAGATATTGATAGGGACAGACATGTTATAGATATTGATAGGGGACAGACATGTTATAGATATTGATAGGGGACAGTCATGTTATAGATATGTTATAGATATTGATAGGGACAGACATGTTATAGATATTGATAGGGGACAGTCATGTTATAGACATTGATAGGGGACAGACATGTTATAGATATGTTATAGATATTGAGAGACATGTTATAGATATTGATAGGGGATAGACATGTTATAGACATTGATAGGGGACAGACATGTTATAGATATTGATAGGGGACAGACATGTTATAGATATGTTATAGATATTGATAGGGGACAGACATGTTATAGACATGTTATAGATATTGATAGGGGACAGACATGTTATAGATATTGATAGGGGACAGTCATGTTATAGACATTGATATGGGACAGACATGTTATAGATATGTTATAGACATGTTATAGATATTGATAGGGGATAGACATGTTATAGATATTGATAGGGGACAGACATGTTATAGATATGTTATAGACATGTTATAGACATGTTATAGACATTGATAGGGACAGACATGTTATAGATATGTTATAGACATGTTATAGATATTGATAGGGGATAGACATGTTATAGATATTGATAGGGGACAGATATGTTATAGACATGTTATAGACATTGAGAGGGGACAATATGTTATAGATATTGATAGGGGATAGACATGTTATAGATATGTTATAGACATTGAGAGGGGACAATATGTTATAGATATTGATAGGGGATAGACATGTTATAGATATTGATAGGGGATAGACATGTTATAGATATTGATAGGGGATAGACATGTTATAGACATTGATAGGGGACAGATATGTTACAGACATTGATAGGGGACAGACATGTTATAGACATTGATAGGGGACAGACATGTTATAGATATTGATAGGGGACAGACATGTTATAGACATTGATAGGGGACAGACATGTTATAGATATTGATAGGGGACAGATATGTTACAGACATTGATAGGGACAGTCATGTTATAGATATTGATAGGGGACAGACATGTTATAGATATGTTATAGACATGTTATAGATATTGATAGGGGACAGTCATGTTATAGACATTGATAGGGATAGACATGTTATAGACATTGATAGGGGACAGACATGTTATAGATATTGATAGGGGACAGTCATGTTATAGATATGTTATAGACATGTTATAGATATTGATAGGGGATAGACATGTTATAGATATGTTATAGACATGTTATAGACATTGATAGGGGACAGACATGTTATAGATATTGATAGGCGACAGTCATGTTATAGATATTGATAGGGGACAGTCATGTTATAGATATGTTATAGACATGTTATAGATATTGATAGGGGATAGACATGTTATAGATATGTTATAGACATGTTATAGACATTGATAGGGGATAGACATGTTATAGATATTGATAGGCGACAGTCATGTTATAGATATTGATAGGGGATAGACATGTTATAGACATTGATAGGGGATAGACATGTTATAGATATTGATAGGGGACAGACATGTTATAGATATTGATAGGGGACAGACATGTTATAGATATTGATAGGGGACAGACATGTTATAGACATTGATAGGCGACAGACATGTTATAGACATTGATAGGGGACAGACATGTTATAGATATGTTATAGACATGTTATAGATATTGATAGGGGATAGACATGTTATAGACATTGATAGGGGATAGACATGTTATAGATATTGATAGGGGATAGACATGTTATAGACATTGATAGGGGATAGACATGTTATAGATATTGATAGGGGATAGACATGTTATAGATATTGATAGGGGATAGACATGTTATAGACATTGATAGGGGATAGACATGTTATAGATATTGATAGGGGATAGACATGTTATAGACATTGATAGGGGATAGACATGTTATAGATATTGATAGGGGACAGACATGTTATAGATATTGATAGGGGATAGACATGTTATAGATATTGATAGGGGATAGACATGTTATAGATATGTTATAGACATGTTATAGATATTGATAGGGGATAGACATGTTATAGATATTGATAGGGGATAGACATGTTATAGATATTAATAGGGGACAGACATGTTACAGATATTGATAGGGGATAGACATGTTATAGATATGTTATAGATATTGATAGGGGACAGACATGTTATAGATATGTTATAGATATTGATAGGGGATAGACATGTTATAGACATTGATAGGGGATAGACATGTTATAGACATTGATAGGGGACAGACATGTTATAGATATGTTATAGACATGTTATAGATATTGATAGGGGATAGACATGTTATAGATATTGATAGGGGACAGATATGTTATAGATATGTTATAGACATGTTATAGTTATATTGATAGGGGACAGACATGTTATAGATATGTTATAGACATGTTATAGATATTGATAGGGGATAGACATGTTATAGATATTGATAGGGGACAGATATGTTATAGACATGTTATAGACATTAGGGGACAATATGTTATAGATATTGATAGGGACAGATATGTTATAGATATGTTATAGACATGTTATAGACATTGAGGGGACAATATGTTATAGATATTGATAGGGATAGACATGTTATAGATATTGATAGGGGACAGATATGTTACAGACATTGATAGGGGACAGATATGTTATAGATATTGATAGGGGACAGATATGTTACAGACATTGATAGGGGACAGACATGTTATAGATATTGATAGGGGACAGATATGTTACAAACATTGATAGGGACAGACATGTTATAGATATTGATAGGGGACAGACATGTTATAGATATTGATAGGGGACAGACATGTTACAGACATTGATAGGGGACAGTCATGTTATAGACATTGATAGGGGACAGACATGTTATAGATATGTTATAGACATGTTATAGATATTGATAGGGGACAGTCATGTTATAGACATTGATAGGGATAGACATGTTATAGACATTGATAGGGGACAGACATGTTATAGATATTGATAGGGACAGTCATGTTATAGATATGTTATAGACATGTTATAGATATTGATAGGGGATAGACATGTTATAGATATGTTATAGACATGTTATAGACATTGATAGGGGACAGACATGTTATAGATATTGATAGGCGACAGTCATGTTATAGATATTGATAGGGGACAGTCATGTTATAGATATGTTATAGACATGTTATAGATATTGATAGGGGATAGACATGTTATAGATATGTTATAGACATGTTATAGACATTGATAGGGGACAGACATGTTATAGATATTGATAGGGGACAGACATGTTATAGATATTGATAGGCGACAGACATGTTATAGACATTGATAGGGGACAGACATGTTATAGATATTGATAGGGGACAGACATGTTATAGATATTGATAGGGGACAGACATGTTATAGATATTGATAGGGGACAGACATGTTATAGATATTGATAGGGGATAGACATGTTATAGATATTGATAGGGGATAGACATGTTATAGATATGTTATAGACATGTTATAGACATTGATAGGGGATAGACATGTTATAGACATTGATAGGGGATAGACATGTTATAGATATTGATAGGGGATAGACATGTTATAGACATTGATAGGGGATAGACATGTTATAGATATTGATAGGGGATAGACATGTTATAGATATTGATAGGGGATAGACATGTTATAGACATTGATAGGGGATAGACATGTTATAGATATTGATAGGGGATAGACATGTTATAGACATTGATAGGGGATAGACATGTTATAGATATTGATAGGGGACAGACATGTTATAGATATTGATAGGGGATAGACATGTTATAGATATTGATAGGGGATAGACATGTTATAGATATGTTATAGACATGTTATAGATATTGATAGGGGATAGACATGTTATAGATATTGATAGGGGATAGACATGTTATAGATATGTTATAGACATGTTATAGATATTGAGAGGGGACAGACATGTTATAGATATGTTATAGACATGTTATAGATATTGATAGGGGATAGACATGTTATAGATATTGATAGGGGATAGACATGTTATAGATATGTTATAGACATGTTATAGATATTGATAGGGGACAGATATGTTATAGATATTGATAGGGGATAGACATGTTATAGATATGTTATAGACATGTTATAGACATTGATAGGGGACAGACATGTTATAGATATTGATAGGGGACAGATATGTTATAGATATTGATAGGGGATAGACATGTTATAGATATTGATAGGGGACAGACATGTTATAGATATTGATAGGGGACAGATATGTTATAGACATTGATAGGGGACAGACATGTTATAGACATGTTATAGATATTGATAGGGGACAGACATGTTATAGATATTGATAGGGGACAGATATGTTATAGATATTGATAGGGGACAGTCATGTTATAGACATTGATAGGGGACAGACATGTTATAGATATGTTATAGACATGTTATAGACATTGATAGGGGATAGACATGTTATAGATATTGATAGGGGACAGACATGTTATAGATATTGATAGGGGACAGTCATGTTATAGATATTGATAGGGGACAGACATGTTATAGATATGTTATAGACATGTTATAGATATTGATAGGGGATAGACATGTTATAGATATGTTATAGACATGTTATAGATATTGATAGGGGATAGACATGTTATAGATATGTTATAGACATGTTATAGACATTGATAGGGGACAGACATGTTATAGATATTGATAGGGGACAGATATGTTATAGATATTGATAGGGGATAGACATGTTATAGATATTGATAGGGGACAGACATGTTATAGACATCGATAGGGGACAGATATGTTATAGATATTGATAGGGGATAGACATGTTATAGATATTGATAGGGGACAGTCATGTTATAGATATTGATAGGGGATAGACATGTTATAGATATTGATAGGGGACAGACATGTTATAGATATTGATAGGCGACAGACATGTTATAGACATTGATAGGGGACAGACATGTTATAGACATTGATAGGGGACAGACATGTTATAGATATTGATAGGGGACAGACATGTTATAGACATTGATAGGGGATAGACATGTTATAGATATTGATAGGGGATAGACATGTTATAGATATGTTATAGACATGTTATAGATATTGATAGGGGATAGACATGTTATAGATATTGATAGGGGACAGATATGTTATAGATATTGATAGGGGATAGACATGTTATAGATATTGATAGGGGACAGTGAATGAGTGTATTTGTGGGTTGGGGTTAAATAGTCTCAAAACTGTTCCGTGTGTTTTCGTCACAGTGCAGCCATCCTCCATCACATTGTATATAAAGTGTCTGTTGCCTGTGTGTGTGTGTGTGTGTGTGTGTGTGTGTGTGTGTGTGTGTGTGTGTGTGTGTGTGTGTGTGTGTGTGTGTGTGTGTGTGTGTGTGTGTGTGTGTGTGTGTGTGTGTGTGTGTGTGTTCATCCTCTCACCGTGCAGCCGTCCTCCATAACGCTGTAGGTGAAGCGGCTGTTGCCCTCGGCTCTGATCTCCACGTCGTTGGAGCCCTGGAGCAGCACGGCCTTCTTCAGGTTCCCTGTGGCCCCGTCCATATAGGCCACGCTGTTCTTGCAGTGGTAGGTGAGGTTCTGATTTGCCTCGGTGGACAGGAGCCGCAGGAAGGTCATCTGGATGCTGGCCGTGTTGGCTGTCAGACTCTCATCGCCATAGCTGAACTGTAGAGGGCAGCAGAGAGAGAGGAGGGGAGAAGGGAGGTTAGGACTGGTACAACGATGGATGTCATATTACAATGTCAATGGTTAAAACTAGTGAGAGAGAACAGGGAGACAGGGATGTAAGAATCAATGACATCATTATATCAGAACTATATCAGAATTTTTAACGCACTTAGTGGCATTGATTGAGATAATGTACGTAAAAAAAAGTAAAAAAAAGTAATTGTGTCGTATTTTAGTAAAACAAAAAACAGGAATCCCGAAACAAATCACAGAGAGGCTTGAGTAAATAAGTGCACTACATAACAGATGTCACCTGAGATTGAAAAGGGGAGAAAAAAAATCACGATTGTACGATCGTGATAATATATAGAAGAGAGCCGAAAAAAGAGATTGAAGGGTGACTCACGTGGAATCCTCCGTTCATGGTCTCTCCGAACCAGATGTGTTT